>NC_049225.1:81367086-81667086 GCF_011100685.1 Canis lupus familiaris
GAAAGAAAGAAGAAGAAAGAAAGAAAGAAAGAAGAAAGAGAGGAAGGAAGGAAGGAAGGAAGGGAGGAACGGAAGGAGAAGGGAAAGAAAAGAGAGAGAGAGGGAGAGAGAGAGAAAGGAAGGAGGAAGGAAAGAAGGAAGGAAGGAAGGAAGGAAGGAAGGAAGGAAGGAAGGAAGAAGGAAAGAAGGAAGGAAGGAATAAAAGCAGAAGAAGGATGAAGAAGGAAGAGAAGGAAGAAAAAAATGATACTTTCCATATGTAAAAGGGAAATGGTAACTGTCATAGAAAGTATGTAAACTCAGAGGGAAGGATTTTTCTAACTTATAAGGTGTAATAGAAAATGCTACAAGAATTGTTTATCACAACAAATTTCCAACCCTTGAGCATCAAGCATGCTATTCTAAGAATAAACACGTCAATCATTTGAAAAATATAAGTATTAATATTCATAACTCCAAATATGAAGATATAAAAAGATTATGTAATATTTTTAGATGAAAAATGAGCATTGTTGCTATGGTCTAAATAAGAATATTGTTCTGTGCAGACTGTAATTTAAATTAAATCCCATGAATTATTTTTGTAAGTAAACAGAATAACTGGAGAAATGGAAAGTCATTCAAAGAAGAGTGTCACTGAATGTGCTCCCCCAAAATTCAACTGTTGAAGCCTTAATTACTAATATCACTGTATTTGGAAACAGGATCCCTAGGACATAAATTCAAATGAGATCATAAGAGTAGGACCCTAATCTGATGGGACTATGGCTTTATAAGAGGAAAAGAGGATAACAGCAAGAAAGTGACCATGTGCAAGCCAGGGAAAGAGGCCTCACCAGAACCGAACTCCACCAGAATCTTAATTCTGGACTTTTCTGCCTCCAGAATTATGAGAAAAAAAACTTAAGCCACCAAGTCTATAGCATTTTGAATGGCAGTCAATTCGACTATACAAAAGAAAAACTGAATTCAGTTCAAAAAATATTTATGAACTTACAGCATGCAAGACATTTTATGAAATGCTAAGACACTGAACATATATTATTCTTCATTAAATAAGTAGAAACATATAATTGTGCCTCTCTTACCAAATAAAATAACGGTTGAGATAATAGGAACCTATTAAAATATAATGTATTTAAGCCCATAAACGTGTATAAATACCTAAAGATTACAGGCATGTGTGCAAATTTGTTGCAGTTTTGTGTGTGTAGAACGGTGTATTTATGTGAGAGAGAGATTGGATCTCGTGAGGCTGATGCAAATACACATTAAAAAATACATCATCATTTTATAATACCTCTGGTTAGCAAGAACATGATAATGTTTCAGTAAACAGTAGATTAATAGCAATTGACCTGTCTTCCTGTTTTCCACAGTGATGCTTCATAAAGTTCGGGCCTTTTTAAACTGGAGTCCGTAAGTAAGAAGAATTCAGATGCAAAATATCAGCGCTCCTTAGCAAGTAAGCCTTGAGTCCTAAGTGTACTATAAATAGCACTGAACTCCCAAATCACACTGAAATGACACACTGCTAGAGCCCAGACACTGTGTCTCAAACAGAATAGCGAGAGTTTCTTTTGTTCCACTTAAACCAACTGTCTAAGTTACAAATATAGGCTCTCCCTTCTTACCCAAAAAAAAACAGAGGAACAGGGCAATTTCCTGGGTGATTATCACAATTCAGTGTTCACTTTTCTACAGAGCTCTCTGTCAATTATTCTTATTTAATGGAAGTAGAGATTTTGGAAATGAACATTTTGAGTGACAGTAATTTTGCTAAAAATTGTGAAGAAAGTGAACCTTAAGGAAAAAAAAAATTGTATCAACTTCATGAGACCAAAGCGAGCTATTCTTTTTCTGAGGTAATAGGATGTTACCATTCAAACAGGGCTTTAACTCAAAAAGGAGTTGTATTTTCCAAATCGGTAATAATTACTTTCATTTTGTAATGAAAGTTTGCATTTGAGAGTGCGAACTCTAAACTCAAATGAGAGTTTGCATAGGATAATGTACACTTATCTTACCTATACTGTGTTTTTTCCAGTACATTTCTAAAATGTGGCCATAAGATAGGCCATGACGATACACTGATACATGGGCAGAAGAGTGCTGTTACTTTGAGAAAAGGAATGGGAAGAAAATTTGATATATTTAATATATATATATTAAATATATATGTATATATTTCAGGAATGATAATGCTATCATAAAATCAAATGAAATGATGTAGGAAAAAATGAATGGGGACGCTTATCTAAAGAGGTGATTCTTTAAGGTAAAATCTGGATGAAAAATGGAGCCAGTTTATTAAAATGTGGAGAGATATTCCAAATCAAAACAGCAAAACAAAAAACAAGGTCATGAGGCACAGGAGTTTGAGTGGGGTTGGTAAACTTTTTCTGTGGGAGCCAGTTAGTAAATAGTTTAGCCTTTAAGGGTAATAATGGTCTCTGCCATATATTTTTCTGGTTTCATTTAAAACTGTTTACAAATCTAGAAACCATTAACTCATGGGCTGTACAAAACAGCCCATAGGTTGGATTTAGCTCACAGGCCATGGTTTGCCCTTGCATTAGAAGAACAAATGGCAGACAAACAGGAATGGGATTTAGTTGGTTAACAACAGTGCCAAGACCCAAGGCAGTCTGATTCAATAATACACTCCCAAGCATTGCCCTACTTTGTTCACAATAATAAATACAGATACAATGCATATAAACCGCAGAAAGGCAGGATCCACAAACTCTTCCCCATAGAATCTGAGAGGGTTTTCTCAGGGTTGGTGAGCCCCATCATTTTAATCTCTTTTTTTTGTTAATCTATTCTGGTCTTGAGCAAAATACCTCTTTTTTTTTTTCTTGTGAATCAGTAAAATGCATATATATTCAGCACTTTTGCTATGCCCACCCTTGTGCTAGACCTCTACAATGATAATAGTAAATTTGAAGACCAAGTTTAATGTCACTGGAGGCATTTTGAGGTGGTTGAGAGTAGAACTTCTGAAGTCAGACTGTGCTAAGTTGAATTCCATGTTGGCAATTTCTTTAGATGTGTGACCTCAGACATGTTATTACCTTACATCTCCGGTCTTGGTTCCCTTTTTCTTATAAAGAAACTCTAAATAAAAAGCAATTCACAATTCCAAGTTTAAAAAAGGCTAGCAATTAGGAAATAGCAATAATAGCATCATACACACATGTTCTTCTTTCTCTCTTTTTCATTTTAAAAAATAATTGCTTTTAGCTAGCTACGAAAAAGGCAATAATGTTTACATATAACAAATTCATTAAAGGTACATACATTTTGAGCTATCATGCTTTGATATATAAATGTAACTGAGGGCAGAAGTAGAAGTAAGTAAAGAAGTGAATATTCAGGATTCAGGAAGAGAAATGAAATAATAAAGTACTCCAACAGAAAACATATTCTCCGAGTGTGAACAAAGATATATGGACATGTTTGGATAAATAGAAAGAATCAAGAGGAACAAACATGAAAATTGATATAATTAAATCTTCTCCAGGCAGGAGATCTTGACTATTTATCTCAAGAAATAGACACTTGAATTTTCTGTGGCTTAATTTTATGGAGGAGGACAAAAGTGTAAATATATGATTACATTTCTTAATAGCTGCCATAAAAATTAACACAGAATTAGAGGCTTAAAACAATACCCCTTATGACCTCACAGTTTTCATGGACTTAATTTAGGCTCACAATGACTTAGGTTCCTCTACTCTGTGTCTCCAAGACAATATAGAGGTGTCAAGGTTTTAAGATCAGTCAGACCCCTCTTTCTGGTTTGGGATTATATTTTCCAGTAGGGGAAGGAAAAGAGCTGGTCCATATGTGGATTGTCTTACTGTGTTTATAATCTAGGGACCAAGATCAAGTAGACCCTCAAAGCCAAAAATTTGCGAAGGAGGAAGCACACATTCGCCCAATGGATCACTGAGGGGTAATCGTGAATGAGGGCACTCCTGTTTCCACTCCTTGCATTCTTTACCTTGGTGTTTTACATCTTCAGGACATATTTCTTCTCTTGCTCCATCAGGTTTCAGCTTATGGTTACTGAGCTACGTAACAGATCCATAGTCATCCTCTCACTTCTGCATACACTTTGTCATGAAGAGATTTCTTGTCCTTAGACAATAGCATGAGTGATTTAGCATTTGTGAGTAAGATATCTGTGAGTCTTCCAAAGTAGTGATGTTGTCTAAGGCACTATGGTCACAAAATACAAACCTATATCCAAAAAACAAAAAACAAAACAAAAAAAAAAACAAAAAAAAAACAAGTGTCATCCATCTAGGAGAAGTGAAAATGGAAGGGGTACAGTATAAACAGCGCCACTGACCCGTACAAGTTGGTTTCTTCCAGGTTGGTACCACAGGGGAGCTTACTACTTTGCGTCATGAGATCTAAGATCTAATGACAGCACATGTAGATTAGCTATATGGAGTGAAAACAAATGCTCTCGGGCTTATGCCTGCTCTCAATTTTCCCACAAGAGACACGTACTGGAATCTTTGAGGGCAGAGGCTGACAGTCACCGGCTAAATCAGCCTCTCCATGTAGTTGTTACTGTCTTTTCTGCCATAAAATTCCACTGGTGGGAATTAACAAGTGACATCTTCACCGTTTGTGCCCACTTCCTTAACCCCACTCACATTTCTTTTCCAGATAACTCTTGTGCTTGATCTTCCAAGTTTAATTCCTCACATTTTTTAAAAAATAATTTGAGTATTCATAAATGTCAAAGAGTTCAATACTTTCTTAATGCAATGAAATTTCTTTCTCCACACAAAATTATGAGTAGTGCATCATTTAAAAGTCAGTCTCTTGGGAGGATTTACCCTCATTTGTATCTTTTAGCATCGTCACGCCGATGGAAGACATAGTGCACTGACCATCCACTGTCAACTAAAACCAACATACATGCTGACATATCTGTAAACCAAGTTTCACTTTTGTCCCTGTTCATACAGAAATCCTAATTCTCCTCTTTGTGAGTTGGGAAAGGTGTAAAAGTAGAAGAGTTAGGTTAGGTTATAAGGAGTTCTGAGTCACTTGTTCACGCAGCTAGCTTGTGCTCCCTACTACTGCTGACCCAGTCATAGATATACCACGTTTAACTTAAGTTGAACACCTGCTGATCTCAACTAATTATGATCATTGATCAAAACTATCTAATTTATGAAGGGAGGGTGCAGGACTCACAGTGCTGATCAATTACCCTAGCTCTACTAGGATCTATTAGCATGCCAATAACTATATTTTAAAAATAAACTATAATTCTTAACTACACATAGCATGGTAAATATTCAGACCTCTATTCTTGAGACAACAAGGTGTATTATTATCTAGAGCAGGGTCCTCTGATACCCAGATGTTCTACTCGTAGATTGTGGGGCCCAGTCTGTCAGGACTGCTTGTCTCACACATGTACTCATTTCAGGACCCAGTATTGTCTGAGACCAGTTAAAAACCAGGAGCCTTTCTCATTCCACAGTAAATGGGTTAGAACTGTACTCACATATGAAGAAAATGCAGCTTCAAAATACAAGTTGTCTACCAGGGATGGTTGTTTATTCTTAGCCGTAAAGTAGGTACAAATTCATGTCCTTTTCTTGGAGAAGATGACCCGGGCTGTCCTAAACCAATGCATACCCGAAATCTTCACCAATGTAGCAATACCTTTACCCTTTAACCGTAACCCCAGTTATGTCTCAATAAGAACCCAGAGAGCTTGCTATTTGTTGCTACCTAGATATAACTTAAATGATATCACAATATAGTGAGCCAGTATGACAATTTCAAAATGTTTTTTGACTATATGCTATCGGAGTGTAGAATTAAACATATTTGTAGCAAGATCATGAATGCACACTGATAGTTCTATCATGGGAAGGCAAACTGCTTCTTATCTTCCTTAGTGATGGGCATTGAAATAAAGGAAGCACATTCGCCAGGCCAATATAATAGAATATACCCTTACTGAGGCTGTGTTACTCCATTAATGTTCCACACTTAGTAAAACTGTTCAATTCTGACTCAAATTAGTTACATTTTGCTAGTCTACTTTCATCTATTTGATTCAGTTTTTTTCATAGGTTTTATGTTGAAAATAAAATGAAGGAATAATGAGCGGTGTCACCTCTACATTTCCTTGAATTTTTGAGAAGCACTAATCTCTGCCATTTCCCTGGGCTGATATAATTTTTGAATGAGTATCTGATGTGGCAGAGTCACAGTTTTCAGAATTTCCATTTAGTCTTTCTTACGGCAACAGCTCTTTCTATAGGTCAAAGATCCAGCTTCTTTTAAAAAATATATATATATATATTTTATTTATTTATTCATGAGAGACAGAGAGAGGCAGAGACACAGGCAGTGGGAGAAGCAGGCTCCATGCTGGAGCCCGACGTGGGACTTGATCTGGGACTCCAGGATCACGCCCTGGGCCAAAGGCAGGCACCAAACCACTGAGTCACCCGGGGATCCCCAAAGATCCAGCTTCTAATAAGTTAAATTCAACTGTATTTTGAGGAGATGGTAAATGATCACCAGTTTGGGCAATAAAATCAATTAATTTACTGTGGGGTCAGCACTCCATTTTATAACTTATCACTATACTCTACTTCAACCAATGCTTGGTTTGTAGGTATCAATGTTTGCATGGACCCTGAATATAATACTTCTGCAAATATTGGTTATTTTCTTTTACGAGGGAATGGTTACTTGTGTAAATGCCTAATGTCCCTTTGAGAAGGGCAGAGTAAATTACTACTGAATCCATTTAAATGCGGTTGCAGAGCCTTCTCTTCTGAGACCCATCCCTTGCTTCAGTTAGTAGGTACTGAATCTGAATTATGACTTTCTTGGAGTGATTGCCTACAGCTTTCTGCTCATGCAGCATAGAATATATATAGACATTATATATACACATATACATATACATATATATTTCTTTATTAATTGTCCATCAATTTTGTCTCTTAGAGGTCTGTTTATTTTTTAAGATTTTATTCATTTTTTATTTGAGGGCGGGAGTGGAGGGAGGAGCAGAGGAAGAGGACAAGCAGACTCCATGCCGAGTGTGGGACCCAAAATGGCATTTGGTCTCAAAATCTGAATCATGACCTAGCTGAAATCAAGACTCAAATGGTTAACTGACCTAGCCACCCAGGTGCCCCAGAAGTCTATTGCTATGAGAGACTTCCACAGATACTCCTTGGAGAAGTACTACTCCTATTCTTGTCAGCCAATTTAACTGGGTATTGATTAAGCTTATTACACCAGTCTTACTGTTGATGGTTAAGTTCTGCTATTGGCCTCTCCTAATTTCATTTTCTGTCATCTCATTTGCTATTGGAATTTTTAGTTCTAGAACATCTCCTTCTGTAAGCCTGGTCTCATCGACTATTCATCTCAATGGTATTAGTTATCTCACTGCCTCATTTGAGATTTCTGCAGTCTTCAACCAAGAAGAAGGGGAGACAGTCTTTAAAGAATGAGTTACTCCTGCAGATTCACAGATTTAGAGGATTCTGGGTTCATCTTTTCCAATCATTTGCTTTAATATTTTTCAGGTATTACTTCTTCTCTGTCAGGGCCCAGACTTTGGCACAACAGAATTACAAAGTGAAAAATTTAACATTTATTGATGTTCTGCTGCTCATAATTAGTCCTGAGTCTAATGCTTAGCATGAATAGTGCTGTGGCACAGTAATAAGGATTTTTTTTAACCAGGAAGAGTTAGAGATGCCATATTTTCCTTTACATTATGATGGATTTTTTGAGATTATCATTTTTTTCCTTCCAAAATATGATTGCTTTTCAGCAACAGTCATGTGAGACATGATAATTATTATTTTCCATCTATCCCAAACCCAACAATATTGTATAAGTCAGTGCATTTCTTTCTATGTGTATTTTATCCTAACTCAATACAGGGTGAAATCCTAACTTTTGTACAGCTACAGCATGTCAGGAATATCATTAGTCAACTTACCTTAGAGAAGGTGCCTTCAGTTCATCCAACTGGTGAATGAGCTAAATCCATAAACCTATCTTCAGAGTTTCTTACCTAAGACCAAATCAAATCAACCTTGATTTTATCTTTCATACTCATTTCTCAGAACTAAATGATCAGCTAATCCTGTTGGTTTTACCTTCAAAATATATCCGAATCTACGTTAGATAGTCCTACCTAGAAACAGAGCCTGAGATTAAAACAAAACAAAACAAAACAAACAAAAACAAAAAAACTGGCATGCATGATTTTTTGAGGAAGTGTTTTTCTAAAGAAATTGATAGGAACTGAAATAAACAGAATAGGAAAGGGGAAAGAACCTAACTAGGACTGGTTGTTAGGTAAAATTAAGACTTGGTTTGATCCAAAGGGGAGTCTGATTTGTAAGTTACACTGCACAGTTGTGGTGTTTTGTGACAAAATTCTAGACTTTTGTACCCATGCCTGGTAGCATATGACTGACTCCCAGAGTTGGGGCAGGTATCTTCCCAGAACTCTGCTCACAGAGTGAGCTCACAGCCCAGCCCATCTGCTCACAGCCAAGGACAATTCCCTGTGGATGCTTACACATAAGCCAGTATCATCAGCTTGCAGAGGTTTTAGCTTTAGGAAAGGGGATGTGGAAAAAAAAAAGGAAAAGGGGATGCGGGTAGTATGTCATGAATGTTCAATACAAGGATCTAACTGAAGCAAATTGGTAAGTATCTAGCCTATAAAAACCTTCACTAATTATGTCCACATTTCCTTTTTATGGGGCATTAATAACATTATTTTATACCTCTATTAAAGATGCAACTTCTTTTTTCTTCTCCACATCTCTGTGCTTTCGTTTCATATCATGAAATGAACAAATCAGATTCCTGGAGAAAAGTACCACAGAGTATCCATTTCTACCTCCTAGACATGAGACAGTAGCTGATTTTGGATGGAGACAAAAATAATTGCGTTGCAGTTACTTCCAGTATTCTCCAGCTTTCCAGACAATTTCCTTCTTCTTTTCTATGTATTTTTTCTGGTTCTATGGTTTTAATATCAAATCTGTTCTAAAAGTTCCTAACTTTATAATCCCACTTTACATTGTTCCAGGTTCCAGAATTCCAGGTTCTTATTTTTGACTCCTTCCTAATGAAAACCTACCCTGGAACATGAAAAGCAATTTCAAAACCTATACTTTACCTTCCTTTCCCACACACTTGCTACTTATATTGTATTTTTTGTATCAGGAAACATCAGTTCTCTCTTTTCAGATTCTTAGCCAAAAAGTTTGGAGTCAACTTGATCTTTTCCTGTCACCTCTTGGTAGCCAATCCATTGACAAGTGTACATGATTTATTTTCAACCAACGTCTAGAATCAGAATATTTCTCACTATTTCCACGGAGATCCAAGTCATGACCATCTACCTTCAGAATATAATAAACTTTATGCTTACCTCCCTCATCTATTTTAGTCTCAGTGATGATGTCACTTCAAGCTGATGAGGACTTGCTATCTCCTTAAGAGTGAAACAGAAGTTCATTTTAATAGTCGGGTTTTTGTGTTAGAATTTCAATATATTTAACAGGAAAGAAATATAGCTTCAGGATTTCTCTGCAACTTACTTACCATCCATTTTTTCCAGGGCCTACTTGCCATATCTCAAGATGTGAAACGTAAGAATCTCTTAAAGCGATCAGATGGTATTAAAAAAAAAAAAAAAAGTAAACCAAGTTCAATGTTGAAATCATCTTTTTAAAAAACTACCAGTAATTAACCAGTTCATTGAAACCTAATGTTTTAATTAAAAGATAACAAAATAAACAATAAAAGCAACAACATAATATATTTTAATCATGTATTTTCCTATTAGTTTTATTTGTTTATCAAACTGGAGGTCACTAATTGACCATTGCTGTGGATTGAAGTTGTTTTAGACCACATAAGTACCTTTTCAACACCTAATTATAACCTTAACCTTTTTCTTCCAGCATTTATTATATTATCACTAGTAATCAACACGTTTTTAGATTTCAAAAAATTTCCAAAGAACTGAATCTTAGAAATTTGCTCCAAAGCAGAGTGTTCATAATTAGTACAGTTGAAATGTTCTCTTAGAAGTTTTGACTGAATCTGAAGCCTATATAACCTTAATTACAATGCTACGCTAGAAATTGAAATGACAGATTTCATTGTCATTGATGATGATGATGACCTTTCCTCTATTTCTCTTGTTTCATGTAGGAAAAGCACCAGTACCTGAAAGAATTTGTCCATCTTTTGCCTGTATTTGCTAACATGGCATCCTTAGAGAAAACCAGCCATTCCTGACACAGTTGGCAAATTCTCTGAAGCAAACTTCTGGATGCCACTCTGATAAGGTGTTTTCAACTGCAGGTAGTATTTATTAACTCAAATCTACTGCTTATTCAATTAAAAAATAAATGTATAATCTAAAAAAAAAGGCAACATGTTCAAAGGTAAGACAAGCACAAGCATTATGCATCCTGAGTTTCAGGGCCTCTTCTGTACTATCCCTTTGTAACTGTGTCCTGACCTCTTTTAAATACTCATTTTGTTTCATATCCCTGACTGTCAGGAAGCATTATCAGCAGCATCTAAGCGGTTGAGGTCATACACTTTTGCCTTCCCTTCTGTGAGAGATTGAGGAAATCACTTTCCTGTTAAAGGAACAAAGTCTTTCCCTTGGTTTGAACAGGCCAGGTTAGATCACATGCTATGTGAGGTTGAGTGAGTCTGCATCCTGACTATTGCACACTTCACCAACTACATTATAGTATAAACAGAATTTTTCTATGCACTAGGAAACCAAAAAATACATTTGACTTGCTTTGCTGTGGTGGCCTAGAACTGAATCCACAATATCTCCAAGGTATGCCTATCTCATTAACAAAACCCCAAAAGCATGCAGTACATTTTCTTATGAATTAAGCTAATCTTAGTCACAGTTCTGTTACTGTAGCCAAAAATATTCCTTTATCATACAACTTTTATTTATTCGTTTATTTATTTTCCTTGCTCTTTTATTTTTCCTGTTAACTCAGTGGACTTAATTTTAAGTTGCATAAACCTAAAAAAAGAATCAACTTATTTATATTTTTAACTACTCCCAATTAATGTACATGTTTTATGAAAAGTAGAGGATAGCAATTTAGAAAGAAAATAAAATAGCACTCATGTTAACATTCTGTTATGTATCATTCATCTCATTTCCTGACATACACAGATGCACACACATCCATAAATCCCAGAAATTAGTCACCTGAGAAGTTATGTAGTTTTGCTGCCTGATTTTTGAAATAATTTTGTTTTTTTTAAAGCAGTTTTGGGTTCACAGCAAAATTAAGTGGAAGGTACAGTGATTTCCCATATACTTACTCTCTCCACACATGCATAGCCAGCCACACACCACCCATTGGCATCTCATGGCAAAGTGGTATCTTTGTGACAAAGGAGGTTACGCTACATTAATGGTCACACCACCTTGTCATCTAAAGTCTATAGTTTAAGGATTATTTCTAATGTGTTGTACATTCTATGGATTTTTTAAAATATATAATTGCATGTATCCACCATTATAGTATCATTTATAATGGTTTCACTGCCTTAAAAATCCTGTGTTCTGTCTTAAAAATCACCACTGTTTTTTTTTAATTGTGTCATAGTTTTCCATTTCCCAAAGTGTCATATAATTGGAATCATTCAGTTTGTGGCTTTATCATATTGGCTTCTTTCCCTCAGTAATATACATTTAAGTTTCCTCCAGGTCCTTTCATAACTTGATAGCTTATATCTTTTTAGCACGGAAGAATACTTCACAGTCTAGGCGTACCACAGTTTATTTATCCGTTCACCTACTGAAAGACATCTCGATTGCTTCCAAGTTTGGGCAGTGATGAACAAAGTTTTTATAAACATTTTTTAAAGACTTTTATTTATTTATTCATAAGAGACAGTGACAGAGAGAGAGAGAGAGAGACAGAGAGAGAAAGACAGAGAGTGACAGAGACAGAGACAGAGAGAGACACAGGCTGAGAGAGAAGCAGGCTCCATGCAGGAAGCCTGATGTGGGACCCAATCCTGGATCCTGGGATCAGGCCCTGGGCCAAACGCTCAACCTCTGAGCCACCCAGACGTCCCTTTTAAAAACATTCTTGTGCATATTTTTATGTAGATGTAAGTTTTCAAATCAATTGAGTAAGTACTACATTGTATGACTGCTGGGTCATATGGTAAGAATAAGCTTAATTTGATAAAAAATTTCCAAACTGTCTTTTAAAGTTGCTCTATTAAGTCTGCATTCTCACCAGCAATGTATTCTCATTCCTGCTGCACCACATCCTTCTCAAACTTTGGTGTTGTCTCTCCCTCTGCATGGGGAAAGAAAGAAAGAAAGAAAGAAGAAAGGAAGGAAGGAAGGAAGGAAGGAAGGGAGGAAGGAAGGAGAAAGGGAAAGAAAGAGAGAGAGAGGGAGAGAGAGAGAAAGGAAGGAAGGAAGGAAAGAAGGAAGGAAGGAAGGAAGGAAGGAAGGAAGGAAGGAAGGAAGGAAGAAGGAAAGAAGGAAGGAAGGAATAAAGCAGAAGAAGGATGAAGAAGGAAGAGAAGGAAGAAAAAAATGATACTTTCCATATGATAAAAGGGAAAATGTGTAACTGTCAATAGAAAGTATGTAAACTCAGAGGGAAGGATTTTTCTAACTTATAAGGTGTAATAGAAAATGCTACAAGAATTGTTTATCACAACAAATTTCCAACCCTTGAAGCATCAAGCATGCTATTCTAAGAATAAACACGTCAATCATTTGAAAAATATAAGTATTAATATTCATAACTCCAAATATGAAGATATAAAAAGATTAATGTAAATATTTTTAGATGAAAAATGAGCATTGTTGCTATGGTCTAAATAAGAATATTGTTCTGTGCAGACTGTAATTTAAATTAAATCCCATGAACTTTATTTTTGTAAGTAAACAGAATAACTGGAGAAATGGAAAGTCATTCAAAGAAGAGTGTCACTGAAATGTGCTCCCCCAAAATTCAACTGTTGAAGCCTTAATTACTAATATCACTGTATTTGGAAACAGGATCCCTAGGACATAAATTCAAATGAGATCATAAGAGTAGGACCCTAATCTGATGGGACTATGGCTTTATAAAGAGGAAAAGAGGATAACAGCAAGAAAGTGACCATGTGCAAGCCAGGGAAAGAGGCCTCACCAGAACCGAACTCCACCAGAATCTTAATTCTGGACTTTTCTGCCTCCAGAATTATGAGAAAAAGAACTTAAGCCACCAAGTCTATAGCATTTTGAATGGCAGTCAATTCAGACTAATACAAAAAGAAAACTGAATTCAGTTCAAAAAATATTTATGAACTTACAGCATGCAAGACATTTTATGAAATGCTAAGACACTGAACATATATTATTCTTCATTAAATAAGTAGAAACATATAATTGTGCCTTCTCTTACCAAATAAAATAACGGTTGAGATAATAGGAACCTATATAAACATATATGTATTTAAGCCCATAAACGTGTATAAATACCTAAAGATTACAGGCATGTGTGCAAATTTGTGCATGTTTGTGTGTGTAGAAACGGTGTATTTATGTGAGAGAGAGATTGGATCTCGTGAGGCTGATGCAAATACACATTAAAAAATACATCATCATTTTATTAATACCTCTGGTTAGCAAGAACATGATAATGTTTCAGTAAACAGTAGATTAATAGCAATTGACCTGTCTTCCTGTTTTCCACAGTGATGCTTCATAAAGTTCGGGCCTTTTTAAACTGGAGTCCGTAAGTAAGAAGAATTCAGATGCAAAATATCAGCGCTCCTTAGCAAGTAAGCCTTGAGTCCTAAGTGTACTATAAATAGCACTGAACTCCCAAATCACACTGAAATGACACACTGCTAGAGCCCAGACACTGTGTCTCAAACAGAATAGCAGAGAGTTTCTTTTGTTCCACTTAAACCAACTGTCTAAGTTCACAAATATAGGCTCTCCCTTCTTACCCAAAAAGAAAACAGAGGAACGAGGCAATTTCCTGGGTGATTATCACAATTCAGTGTTTCACTTTTCTACAGAGCTCTCTGTCAATTATTCTTATTTAATGGAAGTAGAGATTTTGGAAATGAACATATTTGAGTGACAGTAATTTTGCTAAAAATTGCTGAAGAAAAGTGAACCTTAAGGAAAAAAAAAATTGTATCAACTTCATGAGACCAAAGCAGAGCTATTCTTTTTCTGAGGTAATAGGATGTTACCATTCAAACAGGGCTTTAACTCAAAAAGGAGTTGTATTTTCCAAATCGGTAATAATTACTTTCATTTTGTAATGAAAGTTTGCATTTGAGAGTGCGAACTCTCAAACTCAAATGAGAGTTTGCATAGGATAATGTAACACTTATCTATACCTATACTTGTGTTTTTTCCAGTACATTTCTAAAATGTGGCCATAAGATAGGCCATGACGATACACTGATACATGGGCAGAAGAGTGCTGTTCACTTTGAGAAAGGAATTGGGAAGAAAATTTGATATATTTAATATATTATATATTAAATATATATGTATATATTTTCAGGAATGATAAATGCTATCATAAAATCAAATGAAATGATGTAGGAAAAAATGAATGGGGACGCTTATCTAAAGAGGTGATTCTTTAAGGTAAAATCTGGATGAAAAATGGAGCCAGTTTTATTAAAATGTGGAGAGATATTCCAGAAATCAAAACAGCAAAAACAAAAAACAAGGTCATGAGGCACAGGAGTTTGAGTGGGGTTGGTAAACTTTTTCTGTGGGAGCCAGTTAGTAAATAGTTTAGCCTTTAAGGGTAATATATGGTCTCTGCCATATATTTTTCTGGTTTCATTTAAAACTGTTTACAAATCTAGAAACCATTAACTCATGGGCTGTACAAAAACAGCCCATAGGTTGGATTTAGCTCACAGGCCATGGTTTGCCCTTGCATTAGAAGAACAAATGGCAGACAAACAGGAATGGGATTTAGTTGGTTAACAACAGTGCCAAGACCCAAGGCAGTCTGATTCAATAATACACTCCCAAGCATTGCCCTACTTTTGTTCACAATAATAAATACAGATACAATGCATATAAACCGCAGAAAGGCAGGATCCACAAACTCTTCCCCATAGAATCTGAGAGGTTTTCTCAGGGTTGGTGAGCCCCATCATTTTAATCTCTTTTTTTTGTTAATCTATTCTGGTCTTGAGCAAAATACCTCTTTTTTTTTTTCTTGTGAAATCAGTAAAATGCATATATATTCAGCACTTTTGCTATGCCCACCCTTGTGCTAGACCTTCTACAATGATAATAGTAAATTTGAAGACCAAGTTTAATGTCACTGAGAGAGGCATTTTGAGGTGGTTGAGAGTAGAACTTCTGAAGTCAGACTGTGCTAAGTTGAATTCCATGTTGGCAATTTCTTTAGATGTGTGACCTCAGACATGTTATTACCTTACATCTCCGGTCTTGGTTCCCTTTTTCTATATTAAAGAAACTCTAAATAAAAAGCAATTCACAAATTCCAAGTTTAAAAAAGGCTAGCAATTAGGAAATAGCAATCATAGCATCATACACACATGTTCTTCTTTCTCTCTTTTTCATTTTAAAAAATAATTGCTTTTAGCTAGCTACGAAAAAGGCAAATAATGTTTACATATAACAAATTCATTAAAGGTACATACATTTTGAGCTATCATGCTTTGATATATAAATGTAACTGAGGGCAGAAGTAGAAGTAAGTAAAGAAGTGAAATATTCAGGATTCAGGAAGAGAAATGAAATAATAAAGTACTCCAACAGAAACATATTCTCCCGAGTGTGAACAAAGATATATGGACATGTTTGGATAAATAGAAAAGAATCAAGAGGAACAAACATGAAAATTGATATAAATTAAATCTTCTCCAGGCAGGAGATCTTGACTATTTATCTCAAGAAATAGCACACTTGAATTTTCTGTGGCTTAATTTTATGGAGGAGGACAAAAGTGTAAATATATGAATTACATTTCTTAATAGCTGCCATAAAAATTAACACAGAATTAGAGGCTTAAAACAATACCCCTTTATGACCTCACAGTTTTCATGGACTTTTAATTTAGGCTCACAATGACTTAGGTTCCTCTACTCTGTGTCTCCAAAGACAATATAGAGGTGTCAAGGTTTTAAGATCAGTCAGACCCCTCTTTCTGGTTTGGGATTATATTTTCCAGTTAGGGGAAGGAAAAGAGCTGGTCCATATGTGGATTGTCTTACTGTGTTTATAATCTAGGGACCAAGATCAAGTAGACCCTCAAAGCCAAAAATTTGCAGAAGGAGGAAGCACACATTCGCCCAATGGATCACTGAGGGGTAATCGTGAATGAGGGCACTCCTGTTTCCACTCCTTGCATTCTTTACCTTGGTGTTTTACATCTTCAGGACATATTTCTTCTCTTGCTCCATCAGGTTTCAGCTTATGGTTACTGAGCTACGTAACAGATCCCATAGTCATCCTCTCACTTCTGCATACACTTTGTCATGAAGAGATTTCTTGTCCTTAGACAATAGCATGAGTGATTTAGCATTTGTGAGTAAGATATTCTGTGAGTCTTCAAAGATAGTGATGTTGTCTAAGGCACTATGGTCACAAAATACAAACCTATATCCAAAAAAACAAAAAACAAAACAAAAAAAAAAACAAAAAAAAACAAGTGTCACTCCATCTCAGGAGAAGTGAAAATGGAAGGGGTACAGTATAAACAGCTTGCCACTGACCCGTACAAGTTGGTTTCTTCCAGGGTTGGTACCACAGGGGGAGCTTACTATCTTTGCGTCATGAGATCTAAGATCTAATGACAGCACATGTTAGATTAGCTATATGGAGTGAAAACAAATGCTCTCGGGCTTATGCCTTGCTCTCAATTTTCCCACAAGAGCACATGTACTGGAATCTTTGAGGGCAGAGGCTGACAGTCACCGGCTAAATCAGCCTCTCCATGTAGTTGTTACTGTCTTTTCTGCCATAAAATTCCACTGGTGGGAATTAACAAGTGACATCTTCACCGTTTGTGCCCACTTCCTTAACCCCACTCACATTTCTTTTCCAGATAACTCTTTGTGCTTGATCTTCCAAGTTTATTCCTCACATTTTTTTAAAAAATAATTTAGAGTATTCATAAATGTCAAAGAGTTCATATACTTTCTTAATGCAATGACATTTCTTTCTCCACACAAATTATGAGTAGTGCATCATTTAAAAGTCAGTCTCTTGGGAGGATTTACCCTCATTTGTATCTTTTAGCATCGTCACGCCGATGGAAGACATAGTGCACTGACCATCCACTGTCAACTAAAACCAACATACATGCTGACATATCTGTAAACCAAGTTTCACTTTTGTCCCTTGTTCATACAGAAATCCTAATTCTCCTCTTTGTGAGTTGGGACAAAGGTGTAAAAGTAGAAGAGTTAGGTTAGGTTATAAGGAGTTCTGAGTCACTTGTTCACGCAGCTAGCTTGTGCTCCCTACTACTGCTTAGACCCAGTCATAGATATACCACGTTTAACTTAAGTTGAACACCTGCTGATCTCAACTAATTTTATGATCATTGATCAAAACTATCTAATTTATGAAGGGAGGGTGCAGGACTCACAGTTGCTGATCAATTACCCTAGCTCTACTAGGATCTATTAGCATGCCAATAACTATATTTTAAAAATAAACTATAATTCTTAACTACACATAGCATGGTAAATATTCAGACCTCTATTCTTGAGACAACAAGGTGTATTATTATCTAGAGCAGGGTTCCTCTGATACCCAGATGTTCTACTCGTAGATTGTGGGGCCCAGTCTGTCAGGACTGCTTGTCTCACACATTGTACTCATTTCAGGACCCAGTATTGTTCTGAGACCAGTTAAAAACCAGGAGCCTTTCTCATTCCACAGTAAATGGGTTAGAACTGTACTCACATATGAAGAAAATGCAGCTTCCAAAATACAAAGTTGTCTACCAGGGATGGTTGTTTATTCTTAGCCGTAAAGTAGGTACAAATTCATGTCCTTTTCTTGGAGAAGATGACCCGGGCTGTCCTAAACCAATGCATACCCGAAATCTTCACCAATGTAGCAATACCTTTACCCTTTACCGTAACCCCAGTTATGTCTCAATAAGCAACCCAGAGAGCTTGCTATTTGTTGCTACCTAGATATAACTTAAATGATATCACAAATATAGTGAGCCAGTATGACAATTTCAAAATGTTTTCTTTGACTATATGCTATCGGAGTGTAGAATTAAACATATTTGTAGCAAGATCATGAATGCACACTGATAGTTCATATCATGGGAAGGCAAACTGCTTCTTATCTTCCTTAGTGATGGGCATTGAAATAAAGGAAGCACATTCGCCAGGCCAATATAATAGAATATAACCCTTACTGAGGCTGTGTTACTCCATTAAATGTTCCACACTTAGTAAAACTGTTACAATTCTGACTCAAACTTAGTTACATTTTTGCTAGTCTACTTTCATCTATCTTGATTCAGTTTTTTTCATAGGTTTTATGTTGAAAATAAAATGAAGGAATAATGAGCGGTGTCACCTCTACATTTCCTTGAATTTTTGAGAAGCACTAATCTCTGCCATTTCTCCCTGGGCTGATATAATTTTTGAATGAGTATCTTGATTGGCAGAGTCACAGTTTTCAGAATTTCCATTTAGTCTTTCTTACGGCAACAGCTCTTTCTATAGGTCAAAGATCCAGCTTCTTTTAAAAAATATATATATATATATTTTATTTATTTATTCATGAGAGACAGAGAGAGGCAGAGACACAGGCAGTGGGAGAAGCAGGCTCCATGCTGGAGCCCGACGTGGGACTTGATCCTGGGACTCCAGGATCACGCCCTGGGCCAAAGGCAGGCACCAAACCACTGAGTCACCCGGGGATCCCCAAAGATCCAGCTTCTAAATACGTTAAATTCAACTGTATTTTGAGGAGATGGGTAAATGATCACCAGTTTGGGCAATAAAATCAATTAATTTACTGTGGGGTCAGCACTCCATTTTATAACTTATCACTATATACTCTACTTCAACCAATGCTTGGTTTGTAGGTATCAATGTTTGCATGGACCCTGAATATAATACTTCTGCAAATATTGGTTATTTTCTTTTTACGAGGGAATGGTTACTTGTGTAAATGCCTATATGTCCCTTTGGAGAAGGGCAGAGTAAATTACTACTGAATCCATTTAAATGCGGTTGCAGAGTCCTTCTTCTTGAGGACCCATCCCTTGCTTCAGTTAGTAGGTACTGAATCTGAATTATGACTTTCTATTGGAGTGATTGCCTACAGCTTTCTGCTCATGCAGCATAGAATATATATAGACATTATATATACACATATACATATACATATATATTTCTTTATTAATTGTCCATCAATTTTGTCTCTTAGAGGTCTGTTTTATTTTTTAAGATTTTATTCATTTATTTATTTGAGGGCGGGAGTGGAGGGAGGAGCAGAGGAAGAGGGACAAGCAGACTCCATGCCGAGTGTGGGACCCAAAATGGCATTTGGTCTCACAAATCTGAAATCATGACCTGAGCTGAAATCAAGACTCAAATGGTTAACTGACCTAGCCACCCAGGTGCCCCAGAAGTCTATTTGCTATGAGAGACTTCCACAGATACTCCTTGGAGAAGTACTACTCCTATTCCTTGTCAGCCAATTTAACTGGGTATTGATTAAGCTTATTACACCAGTCTTACTGTTGATGGTTAAGTTCTGCTATTGGCCTCTCATAATTTCATTTTCTGTCATCTCATTTGCTATTGGAATTTTTAGTTCTAGAACATCTCCTTCTGTAAGCCTGGTCTCATCGACTATTCATCTCAATGGTATTAGTTATCTCACTGCCTCATTTGAGATTTCTGCAGTCTTCAACCAAGAAGAAGGGGAGACAGTCTCATTTAAAGAATGAGTTACTCCTGCAGATTCACAGATTTAGAGGATTCTGGGTTCATCTTTTCCAATCATTTGCTTTAATATTTTTCATGGTATTACTTCTTCTCTGTCAGGGCCCAGACTTTGGCACAACAGAATTACAAAGTGAAAAATTTAACATTTATTGATGTTCTGCTGCTCATAATTAGGTCCTGAGTCTAATGCTTAGCATGAATAGTGCTGTGGCACAGTAAATAAGGATTTTTTTTAACCAGGAAGAGTTAGAGATGCCATATTTTCCTTTACATTTATGATGGATTTTCTTGAGATTATCATTTTTTCCTTCCAAAATATGATTGCTTTTCAGCAACAGTCATGTGAGACATGATAATTATTATTTTCCATCTATCCCAAACCCCAACAATATTGTATAAGTCAGTGCATTTCTTTCTATGTGTATTTTATCCTAACTCAATACAGGGTGAAATCCTAACTTTTGTACAGCTACAGCATGTCAGGAATATCATTAGTCAACTTACCTTAGAGAAGGTGCCTTCAGTTCCATCCAACTGGTGAATGAGCTAAATCCATAAACCTATCTTCAGAGTTTCTTACCTAAGACCAAATCAATATCAACCTTGATTTTATCTTTCATACTCATTTCTCAGAACTAAATGATCAGCTAATCCTGTTGGTTTTACCTTCAAAATATATCCCGAATCTACGTTAGATAGTCCTACCTAGAAACAGAGCCTGAGATTAAAAACAAAACAAAACAAAACAAAACAAAACAAAAAAACTGGCATGCATGATTTTTTGAGGAAGTGTTTTTCTAAAGAAATTGATAGGAACTGAAATAAACAGAATAGGAAAGGGGAAAGAACCTAACTAGGACTGGTTGTTAGGTAAAATTAAGACTTGGTTTGATCCAAAGGGGAGTCTGATTTGTAAGTTACACTGCACAGTTGTGGTGTTTTGTGACAAAAATTCTAGACTTTTGTACCCCATGCCTGGTAGCATATGACTGACTCCCAGAGTTGGGGCAGGTATCTTCCCAGAACTCTGCTCACAGAGTGAGCTCACAGCCCAGCCCATCTGCTCACAGCCAAGGACAATTCCCTGTGGATGCTTACACATTCAAGCCAGTATCATCAGCTTGCAGAAGGTTTTAGCTTTAGGAAAAGGGGATGTGGAAAAAAAAAAAGGAAAAGGGGATGCGGGTAGTATGTCATGAATGTTCAATACAAGGATCTAACTGAAGCAAATTGGTAAGTATCTAGCCTATAAAAACCTTCACTAATTATGTCCACATTTCCTTTTTATGGGGCATTAATATAACATTATTTTATACCTCTATTAAAGATGCAACTTCTTTTTTCTTCTCCACATCTCTGTGCTTTCGTTTCATATCATGAAATGAACAAATCAGATTCCTGGAGAAAAGTACCACAGAGTTATCCATTTCTACCTCCTAGACATGAGACAGTAGCTGATTTTGGATGGAGACAAAAATAATTGCGTTGCAGTTACTTCCAGTATTCTCCAGCTTTCCAGACAATTTCCTTCTTCTTTTCTATGTATTTTTTCTGGTTCTATGGTTTTAAATATCAAATCTGTTCTAAAAGTTCCTAACTTTATAATCCCACTTTACATTGTTCCAGGTTCCAGAATTCCAGGTTCTTATTTTTTGACTCCTTCCTAAATGAAAACCTACCCTGGACATGAAAAGCAATTTCAAAACCTATACTTTACCTTCCTTTCCCACACACTTGCTACTTATATTGTATTTTTTGTATCAGGAAACATCAGTTCTCTCTTTTCAGATTCTTAGCCCAAAAAGTTTGGAGTCAACTTGATCTTTTCCTGTCACCTCCTTGGTAGCCAATCCATTGACAAGTGTACATGATTTATTTTCAACCAACGTCTAGAATCAGAATATTTCTCACTATTTCCACGGAGATCCAAGTCATGACCATCTACCTTCAGGAATATAATAAACTTTCATGCTTACCTCCCTCATCTTATTTTAGTCTCAGTGATGATGTCACTTCAAGCTGATGAGGACTTGCTATCTCCTTAAGAGTGAAACAGAAGTTCATTTTAATAGTCGGGTTTTTGTGTTAGAATTTCAATATATTTAACAGGAAAGAAATATAGCTTCAGGATTTCTCTGCAACTTACTTACCATCCATTTTTCCAGGGCCTACTTGCCATATCTCAAGATGTGAAACGTAAGAATCTCTTAAAGCGATCAGATGGTATTAAAAAAAAAAAAAAAAAGTAAACCAAGTTCAATGTTGAAATCATCTTTTTAAAAAACTACCAGTAATTAACCAGTTCTATTGAAACCTTAATGTTTTAATTAAAAAGATAACAAAATAAACAATAAAAGCAACAACATAATATATTTTAATCATGTATTTTCCTATTAGTTTTATTTGTTTATCAAACTGGAGTCACTAATTGACCATTGCTGTGGATTTTGAAGTTTGTTTTAGACCACATAAGTACCTTTTCAACACCTAATTATAACCTTAACCTTTTTCTTCCAGCATTTATTATATTATCACTAGTAATCAACACGTTTTTAGATTTCAAAAAATTTCCAAAGAAACTGAATCTTAGAAATTTGCTCCAAAGCAGAGTGTTCATAATTAGTACAGTTGAAATGTTCTCTTAGAAGTTTTGACTGAATCTGAAGCCTATATATAACCTTAATTACAATGCTACGCTAGAAATTGAAATGACAGATTTCATTGTCATTGATGATGATGATGACCTTTCCTCTATTTCTCTTGTTTCATGTAGGAAAAGCACCAGTACCTGAAAGAATTTGTCCCATCTTTTGCCTGATATTTGCTAACATGGCATCCTTAGAGAAAACCAGCCATTCCTGACACAGTTGGCAAATTCTTCTGAAGCAAACTTCTGGATGCCACTCTGATAAGGTGTTTTCAACTGCAGGTAGTATTTATTAAACTCAAATCTACTGCTTATTCAATTAAAAAATAATATGTATAATCTAAAAAAAAAAGGCAACATGTTCAAAGGTAAGACAAGCACCAAGCATTATGCATCCTGAGTTCAGGGCCAATTTCTGTACTATCCCTTCTTGTAACTGTGTCCTGACCTCTTTTAAATACTCATTTTGTTTTCAATATCCCTGACTGTCAGGAAGCATCTATCAGCAGCATCTAAGCGGTTGAGGTCATACACTTTGCCCTTCCCTTCTGTGAGAGATTGAGGAAATCACTTTCCTGTTAAAGGAACAAAGTCTTTCCCTTGGTTTGAACAGGCCAGGTTAGATCACATGCTATGTGAGGTTTGGAGTGAGTCTGCATCCCTGACACAAGTCCTTGGTGAGACTGAATGGGTAGAAGTAGATGGCACTCATTCTTTCATTACGTAATGTGTATTTACTGAGTAAATTCCTGCATAGTTAAGGACTGTCGTATATGCTGGATTTGCAATATGACTTCAAAGAGCATATATTTTAGTAAAAGAATGAGACAAGTAAACAAGGTATATTTAATATATGGAATATGAAGTTTATTGTTTATGATATGTATAATATACCATGAAATGTGTTTCAAGCCCATTTAAAAAAGTAAAACAGGGTAAATAAAAGAATGTGTTTTGGTTCCGTGTAGACCCAATAAATAGTGTTTAAGAAAATGATCTTCTACAAAGAAAATAGAGAAATTAATCCCCTATCACATATTATAGATAAACATAAATTTCCCTTTAATCAAATATTAAATGCAAAAAAATAGCACGGTTTATTTGATTATTTTTAAGTTTCTTCTAATTTTTCTGAGGTATAGTTGACAGATGCATTATATTACCTTTAGGTGTACAACATAATGATTTCTTATTTGTATGTATTGTAATTAATCACTACAATAGGCCTAGTTAATATCCATTACCATTTTCTAATTTTAGAGAAAATAATATATTTGAATTTCCTATTTTATTTTTGGATTATGATGTATTTTAAAAACAGTAAGCTTTCTAGAATTGATGTAATTACTGACTGATGGAATTTATTAACTTGGAAATTGATTCCTGACATACAAATATGGTATACCATTTATGAAATATTCTTGCAGGTGCTTTAATAGAATTTTCTATTTTTTTCTACAAAGGATTTATACTTTATATTAGATTTATTTCCCAACCTGTCTCATTTGATTGCTTTCTCATTTTCTATTATATTTTCTAGTTGGCTTTTGCTTGTATAGGAGGAAATTACCGAATTCCTTTGATGGACTGTATCTCTCTATACAGCATTTTATAATAATGTAAATCTCTTTTACCTCACACCTTTGTCTTGTTTCGTGGCAGTAGTTAAGATATTGACTAAGATGACCTAAACATTTCCCTCAGTTTGCCTAAGGTTTAGACAGGTTTTTTTCCTGTGTATAGATTTCTGACCACTTTTTCCTCAGAGCTTTTAAAAATGTTTATTGCAAATTCTTCTCTGTCCTTTAGAGATGTGAATGTTTATAAAAGCCTCTTGCCAGTTTTTCAACTCAGGAATGTTTTTCTCAAAGATTGAAAGCTATCTCTTCAAATCATGGTCACCAAGAAAATAGAATTCCTATCTCCCAATCTGTATGAAATTATCAAACATAAATGGTTTAATCATCTTCACTAACCCACACCCCCCAACCCATTGCATCTTCTAGTATTTTTCCATTAGCTAACCTCAACACTCAAACACATTTGTAATGTCTTGAATAAAATCATCCTTGCTTGTTTAACTCTGACCAGGGCAGTTTTTCTTTGACACTATCCAGTATTATATTGAGCAGACATGCTTAGATTAATGGGCGAAATTTCCAGAAGGAAGAGATTAACAGTTTTTAATTTTGGTTAAACTCACTTATAGAAAATATTTATGATATAATTGGTTTTATAATATGTGTATGTGGGAGCTTTTGGTTACTATTTTATTTTATTAATAGATATTCAATTCAATTTTAAACTGCAATTGATTGCTTGAACATTTAGACGTACTGAGAGACGTCTACTTCATTAGAGTAGATATTAAGAATGTGGACGATAATGATTCTTGTACACAAAGAAGATAGTAAGGGTTCTGAATGCATATTTAGGAACCCCATATTATATTAATATATTATTTTTAAATAAAACTCGGATATTATATGTTCAATATTACACAGAATAGAACATGTGAAGCAATATTTTCTTCATTGTTTATTAGTGTTTATAGGTGTTTATAATAAGATAGCATTATAAAATAATATTCTAGAGTAACTGAAAAGCATAATACTAATAAGAAATCATGTGAGAGGTGATTTTTTTTATTACACTGATCAAACTATTTTTGTGGATTCTGTGATAAATAATCAAATTTTTGGAAAGTTCTTAAAAGTATGACTTATATCATTTGTCCTAGATGAAAATATGTAAGTTTGGAATGGAGCTTAAGAAACAGCCAAAGAGCCTTGTAAAAGTTTGTATTGGACATTTCTCTTTGTCTCCCTGACAGTACTGATTACAGGCAAAATATACATTTTATTGTGATATCCACTGAAGTTAATATGAAAATGTATAGGTGTGAGTGTATTGTCATTACAAAAGCCCTTGATGATATAAAACTTTTTCCTTCCAACACATTAAATTTAAAGAGCAAGGACTTTGATTAGAGCAATTTCAGATTTATTTTTGGACTTACTATATCATATATTTCTACAATTCTCTTTCAACAAATTTTATTTCAGTGTATATTTCAGTGAAAAGAGTCAAGGGCATCATCTTTTCCAATGGTTGCATTATATATTCCATTAAAGATCTAAAAATAGCTTATGGTAGAGAAGGAAGGGGGGGAGCATTTTTAGTTTTTCCATTATTCTTTTCAGCCTGCTACTAGATAAAATTGGATTATCACCAAGAAGTATGAAAAGAAGCATGCATTTAAAGAGAATAAATTCCATTATCTGTGTGTGGACAGGTGCTCAGGATATCAAATAAATAATCTTAGACCTAACACAAAACAAATTATATAGTAACTAACATTTCTATTCGTACAGCACTTACAATGTTTCATGCATGCAATCTCTAGTATTTCCCAAAACCAGAGATTAATAAACAAAGGAGATAGATATACCTTATTTTTTGGCTATGAGCTACGTGGATAAAACACTTGAAAGTCCTTCAAAAATTAACATTGCATTCTGGTCATCATTCATGAATTCCAAATTCTTACATATGGACTAAAACACACACACAATATTTATAAAATGTCTAACTGTGCTTCAGGGTTATGTAGCATATTGGATAAATTTAGGCAAAAGTAATACTACTTTCAAGGAATTCAAATCAATGTGTGTATTTTCTTAGGAGGAAAAAAATCACATAAATTAGTATTTATCACACATTTACTGTAGAAGAACATTGAGGCATCTTCTTTAGGACCCTCTAGTGAAATGATCCACGGATTAGAAATATTTGAAATTCATTGCTGCAAATCTACTTGTTCCTCATTCTCATTATCACCTAAAAAAAAAATAAACAAACATATGGCAGAGAAGAAAACAGAAAACTGTAAGTTGTTCATTGCATTCTATCATGGGGAAACATTTTTAGTCAATCACAGAACAGGAAAAGATAAAATACATTGTAGATTATTTTTCTTATTTCAAGATCATTTTATCTATGTTTAAGATTTGGGGATTTTTGGAGAGTCAGGTATATATTGCAGATAAATATAAATTGAGTGACATGAGTTGAGAAGAACTATGTTGTTGAGGGATGAAATGTGTGTGACAGAGGTCTCAAGGTATCACATGAATCTGAATATGATTCTATGGGATCTACAAGAACTGACATGACTTCAAATATAACACAAACCAGTTCTGTTAATCAAAATAAAAAGTTAATCAAAATGCATAAATTATTAAAGAAATTGGATCATCTGAAAAAATTGGAAGCTACTTTGCTGTAATAAGAGCAAATGTATGTGATTGGGCATTAATATTTGACCAACTATTTGAAAGAAATATTTTCTATTAAAACTTTTAAAAGTACTGACTTTGCCCCTTTGCATCATAAACCTTCTATCTATCTATCTATCTATCTATCTATCTATCTATCATCTATCATCTATCTATCATCTATCTAATTTATTATCCAGTTGGTGATACAAAAGCCATGTAACCAGGAATAGGTATATCTGAACTTCTTACATTCTATGTCAGTTGAATTTAAAAAAGAAAAGAAAGGAGAAAAAAAGAAAAGTAACTAAAAAAAATAAAAAGATAACTTTCTGTGATATTTTTCATTTGGACTCAAATTCTCCATAGTTTCATATTTTATTTTTCTTCCTAGTTGTTTTGATATATCTCTTAAAAACTTATTAAAGTATATTTTATATTGTTTTTTAATACAAGTAGGACTTACTAATGCTCTTTTCTTCTTCTATTCTTTCCTAAACAGAAGGGTGATTCAAAAGTACCCAATATATAAAGTATCAATGAATGAATAAACAGAAATAAAATCATTAGAAAATACAAGATAAATATTAAACTTTATATTGAATTATTCTACCCCTAACATGAAAAAGTGTCCATTAGTTAAGAAAGTTGAAGTGTAAAAAAAATAAAAAAAAAATAAAAAAAATAAAAAAGAAAGTTGAAGTGTAGATGAGTGGAATTCAGTGTGTTGAGATGAAAGTAAAGGACATGTCTGCTGTGCAGTTTTAATAATTCAGAAATCAAATAAGCACTTTATTTTTTATTATTTTCACACCAGATAAATTAACCAAGAATCATAGCTGAGAAGTAACCGTATGCAGAAAATTGCCTGTCTTCCTGATTACATGGCTTTTGTACCTCCAATTGCTTAAAAACCTTTTTGGTTTATGCAGCTAGCCAGAAGAAATATATTTAATGCCTTAATTTATAAAATAGAACTTGGAGTATTTCTTTTAGTACCTATATTTCAGATTTTTTAATTTTCATTTTATTTTAGATTTCTTTTATTTATTCATGAGAGACACACAGAGAGAGGCAGAAACATAGGCAGAGGCAGAAGCAGGCTCCTTACAGACCTGGGGTCATGCCCTGAGCTCAAGGCAGGAGCTCAACCACTGAGCTACCTGGGCATCCCTATTTCTCCTTCTCCTTCTCCTTCTCCTTCTCCTTCTCCTTCTTTCTCCTTCTCCTTCTCCTTCTCCTTCTCCTTCTTCTTCTTCTTCTTTTATTCTTTTGTTAAGATTATTGCTTTTCACTAAGAAAATGACAAGTCTCATTATCGGTTTTTGATTCAAGATCACCCTCCTTCTTGAACAAGCGAATGTGACAACTGTGAGGTTTCTCACACTCGTGCTGGCTAAGTTTGAATATGTCCATTTGATTGTTCACCAGTTGTTTCTTCTTTATTATTTCATTTGTGTTTCTTTCAATTGTGTGTCTTTTCTTTGATGTTAGGAAATAGCTTTCATTCTAAAAGTTTCTGGTGATTTCTTCTGATGGAGCTTCCAAAAAGTATTCTCAATTCTCTATACTGTTTTAGAGAAAATATTAAATCATTTGTAAGGTATTTTAAGATTTGCTACTTGGCAGGCAGTAAACACTTGTTTTATTAATTCAAATAGTGTAGATCTCTGACAAGAACTGAGAGAGATAGATAAAAAGAGCAATTTTTTTTTTAAAGAAGACATAGAAGGAAAAAAAGAGGATAGAGGAAAAAATAATGGAAATGTTTAGTTGTGCATATAAGCATCTTTATATTTATATAAATATAATAATCACATTTATGATTGCAATAAACAATAAAACACTGATTATGAAATATTTGAAATATATGTGTGATAAATAGCATTTTGGGTAAAGTAAATTTAAAAGATAGCCATTTCTTTTACTTTGAAAAAGGGAAAAAAAAAGAAAAAGTAAAATCTTTTGAAATCTTTCAAATTCACACCTTTACTAGCAAATGGAATAATATCATCATAACTGACACGATTTAACATGAAGGGTGTCTGAGAATTCAGGTTATAAAGTATTTTAATTTTTATTTAACATAAATACCTTAATATCCCTCGAGAATAAAAAAGTAAGATTAAAGAGGAATTTTGTATATCAATATGGCATCAATTAAATGTCTGTTTTAATACAGTTTAACTTATTCGACAGGAATGATCTATTTCTAACATAACTACAATAAAACATTCTAGCAAGAATGCTAATAATTGGGAATTTAAAAATATCAAACAATTGAAAACAAAGGATAACTATCTCCTGATATTGTTTCTTTTTTGTTTGTTTGTTTGTTTGTTTTAACAGATTTTATTTGCTTATTTGAGAGAGAATGAGAGCGCTAGCAGGAGGATGGGCAGAGGCAGAGGGAGAGAGAGAAGCAGACTCCCCACTGAGCAGAGCCCCCCCACCATGTGTGACTCAGTCCCAGGACACCTACCTGACTGAGCCACACAGGCACCCCCTTGATATTGTTTCTGATCTTCTAAGTAATTCCATGTTGTTAGATAGATATGAGAAGGAAAACATATTCTGAATGTATTTATTATATGTTTACATATAATACATTTTTATAATGGTATTTGGTGAATGCCTGTGATAAACAACAAAAGTAGTATATTTCAGTAACTAAAAACAAAGACTCAGGTTAGGTTCTTTTCAATTCTGACTATCACTCATGAAAAATGTTAAATTAGATAAGATCTTTGTATCTCAGAGTCTCAGATTCATTATTAGAACTTAATTTTTTAGAGAAAATCTTATATTGCTGATTACTTGTTAAGTGTTATATGATGTGTAATAATAGAAATGGTGTTCACAATTTGACAGATGACATGAGAGCCTTATGGAACTGCAAACACATTTATTGTTTTTTCTCTTTGGAGAGTCATGCATTCCTCAATACTGCTGTGAAAATAGGAATCACTCACACTTCTAAAGCTATTTCCCACTGTTAAAAATTAATTAGAAGAATAACATCTCCAACCCAGGTGAGACAAGTCTGTAATTCATAACTATAATATTCTAGAGGAGAAGGAAACCTGAAACTATTTCTTTTAAACGGCCTTTAACGATATCACACATGATTTAAGAAATATTTTATTTTTTGTGGAAATGTTATTTATAATCTCTATTTATAGGTTCTAGAATTTTTCATCTCTAGGTTGTCTATTTGAAGAACAAATTTATAGAGCACACTTAACACAAAACAAAAGTAAATAAAAACCTAATCATCTATTGTAAATTATGAAAAAGCTAGTAGGAATTTACAGCCTCAAAGCCATCAAGGTACAGAATGTTAATGGAGTTAACAGGAGCTCAGCAGCCTTATATCTTCAAAGTCCACTTTATTAAAAGCCGATAGAAGAAAATTCAAAGTTTACTTATTTTCAGAGAGGCAATTTTCTATTTTCTGTTAGGAAACATGATTTTTATATAAACTACATATTTTGATAGACTACTCTTCTCGATGGGGAAACTGTATTTTTAGTAATAAAATTAAAATAATAAGATAAAATATAAAATGACAATAAAGTATAAATACCTATTTGCACTTGTAGAATTAAACTAAGTACCTGTCCTTAAAAATCATCAAATACAAATCCGTTCGTCCTTTGGTATCACCTTCCTAACTGATGTGAAAATTTGCAAAATCTCATTACTCTTAAAAATAAGAATGTAACTATCATGCATACCTTCCACTTTCCATACATTAAATACGCATATTTTATTTTCCTAAGTGGATCATGAATTTTCCAAGGCCACAGAAATTGCTTCTTATGTTTTGTATTCACGACAGACTTTGTTATCCTTGTCATTGTTAGGGATGGACAGGTTTTGTTGTGTTACAAGTGAACACCAAAATGTCAGTGCTAACCAGGATAAAGGTTAACTTTTCAAAGTCCTGTGCCAGCCCAGAAGGAAAATCAGCGTTCTAGACTCTATATTTTTGACGACACTATTTTCCTCATATACCTTCACAGTTCCCTGGCCAGAAAAAATATTATCTAGACACAGAACACATTTAAAATCAGGCATTTAGTGTTTTTAATAATTCCCTCCATATTCCTTTGGCCCAAATCTAATCATTGAACCCCAACCTCAAGTGAAGGGCAGCTGTAAAACAGAAGGCCACATGTTCATTCTATCTCAGTACCACAATTACTCTAGTCGATAAAGAACAAATATTTCTATGGGCTAAAATGATTCAGACTCTATTTCCAGTGTGTTACATATATTGACTCATGAATTTTCACCTGACTTGATGAGATAAATACTATTAAGAGCCTCTTCTTTAATTTAGAAAAGTATAAGTCCATAATAAACAGCCCAATGTCTCAAATCCCCATGGATTTACGTAATGAAAATATATTTCTCTTTCATGTCATAATCGGTTGCATGTGGGGCAGGGAAGCATCTTCTCCAGGCAGTGATGGGACAGTGCCCTCTGCCATCATGTGGCTCTGGCCAGGATGGAAAGTCTTTCCTTTTTACATTTTGTTGGGGAGGAAGAACAAAATTATGCATGAGTCAATTTTAGGGGCCGGTCTGGGAAGTGCTGCAACCACTTGTCTTATTTCACTGATGGAAGAGAATCACCTGAACTCACATGAATGAGTGGACTTAGTACCTAAAAACAAAAGGCAACGTAGGTAGTGATGAGTCCTGGCAGTTATTGTCACACCCCATTTTTGAGTAGGAAGTCATGGAAGAGAGAGCTTAAATAACCAGTTGGTCAAGGTCACACAGCTAGGAAGTGACAGAAAAAGAACTTGGTCCATGTAATTTATCTTCACAATCTGTGCTCCTACCCACGATACTATTCTTGTAATGCTTGTAGTTTAACACAAATGTTTAATACATATTTCTTAAATGATTGTAGAACAGATAATGTTAATACACTTTTATTAAGTGATTGGATGTCAGACAGATAATTTTACCCGGATATTCCATGTAAAACTTTTTTTGGCTACCACTTCCTGGCATGTTAATATCACCGGTAAGGTGCTACCCAAGCACATTATAATATTCAATTCATTGGAAAATAATATTTGTAGGTATTCAGTTTAACATCAATAATGTGTCCCCCACACCCAATTTAAGATACATTAGCTGTTCAGCCATGTATCTGTTGATTTGGCTTCCTTATCTTCACCTTTATGTGTTACAGTACATATCTTTTAGGATACAGATAGAGAAATTTAGAGTTAGCATTCATTCCTCTCATCATTTTAGATGGTCCTCACAGAGAACAGTGTCACAGAAAATATTTTAACAATTATTGGGAGAATAGAAAGTGGTAGGTTATCAAACACTTCTTCTAGCTTAGTTTGGAAGAAAGCCACTCTAGGAATGGGTTATCTCCAGCATAGAAAACGTGAACAAAAGAAAGGGAGGATAGCTTTCACATGAGATAGAAAATAATTTTTAAAACATCTTATTTCCCTGCCTTAACTTGCAAGGAAATTGCTATACTGTTAATGGTCTGTGAATCTTTAATTACAGATAAATGTTCATGTTAGTATCTGTCCTCTGGGCAAAAATGCAAACACATTACACCACAAGAGAAGCAAAGAAATGAATTTATGCTTTAATGAACTGTGGAGTCTTATTATTCACCTAATATAAAATGACACTTTGACTTTGTACTGGAAACAAACTGGGAATATGAGGTCCAATTTGTATTCAGGGAAATTGTTTACTCTGAAAATTTATCCAATGATAAGTTATTTTTGGTTTCATACCTTCAAGACTTCCTTTTATTGCTTTTCCTTTCTATTTTTAATTAGTTTAAAGTAATTATTTGAAAATTCAACATTAATCTTCTCTCTAATCTGGAGGGAAATTATTCATGATAAAAGCTCATGTTAGGTCTGTCATTTGGCAGTGACACTGTATGTTTTTCTATCTATATACGAACAAGAAAAATCAGACTTAACAATTGCCCCAAATGCTAATGGCCTGCCCATCTAATCAAGCACTTTTCATTATGTCGCATCACCAGATTTAATTGAGCATTTAATTCATAGTTTGTCACTCTGCTGGTTGCTTGGTAATTTATATCCAGTCCTCACACCAAAGCTAGGAGATAATGTTGGTTTAAATGGGACATCAAAGCTCAAACAATTTTAAAATAAGAAGTCAAATATGTCTAGTAGATATATTAGTGCTATTCTTAGTGTAGCTTATACCCCAAGTGTGGCGCATATTAGAGAAGAGAAAAAAATGATAACAGGAATGAACTTCTGGCCAAATAAATGAAACATACAAGCATTTATAACTATCATAGTCTGGGAAAATAAATATTATTCAAAGGGCCACAAAAATTAAATAGCCAATTAGATTTTTATTTCTATTAGAAGATGAAATTTATAATCCAAAGTATAGTAACAGTTCTATAATACAGATTATTATTTGCTTTTATTCAGCTGCAGGGAAAAGGAAACACTTTTCATCTTCCTGAAACCTATTTGACAACTCTTACAGGGATTTGCAACTTCAAATCTAAGTAAAGCAATGGAATTTTTGTAGTTTGCAGGGAGAAAGAAAATCAGGTCTGGGAAGCTAAAAATTAACAATACTGATAAAAGTGAGGAGGATGGAAAAGGTTTGAGATATTTGATGTTTTGTATATTGCATAGGTATTATCATCTCCAGTTTAAAATTGAGGAGGATGAAGTTCAGTGATTGTAAGTAACTTTATTCATTCAGAATGTATTTATTGAGTTCTAGTCTGTGCTAGAGACTGCTATGAAGAGAGAATTATAGCTGTGATAAAATTGACCCATTCTAATCTCATGTAGTAACATAAAATAAATAATCCCCAAAATGTTTACTTACTTTATATTGTAGTAAAACCAGAGAGAGGGGGGTGGAGAGAGAGAGAGAGAGAGAGAGAGAGAAAGTGCTGTGAGAAATATAGAATGATTTTAATCTTGTATGAATGTCAAGGAAAACTATCTTTGAAGAAATGCAATTAAGAGGTCACCTGAAAATTTGTATATTTATTAAATTACATGTGTTTATGTAATTGTTAGAGAGAAGAGGAGAAGGGGAAGAGAGAAAGAGAAAGAAAAAGAGAGAGACAGAGTGTTTGTAATATTTCCTCTAGGTCTGTATTCTGATCCAGGGAAAATGGGCAGCCTGGCCAATTGAGAATAAGTGCACAATCCATACTTTATTTCTGCTGAAGGCAAAATGGACAAAATGGCTTGGGCCAAGAAAATATACTCACTATCTCTTTGTCCTAGAATTGAATTGACTTAAACACCTAGTTGAAGTGGAGGGAAAGGATTTATAGGCACGAATATCATGTCATAATTGTGAGAGCACCATATCAATATTCATACATATAAGTGAATTAATCTATAAAATATTTTTATTTTTGGAATTTATGAAAATAGTCCTTAAATAATAACATAACATTTATAGTCCTCATTTTATATGTATTCTACTTATGAATTAGTATTTTCATCCTACTTCAGCCACCCACATTTACTGCATCTATTTTTTAATCACCCCAAACAAAAATCTCTGTTCCAGCAACTTCTCTTTTTTTTTTACATTCTTGAACAGGTACTTTTCCTTCCTTGATTTGGATGGTCACTATCACTTAGAAACCAATGACTATTTAAATTTATTATATATATCACTTTTCCTCTTTCTCTAGTCTTTCACTCTTACATTTGGTAAATTCTTGTCACTATCATTAAGTCCATCATATATATGAAGCAACATTATTGTCAATGTAACTAACTGCATCACATATACTTTACAAAACACTCTGTCTCTTCTTCAACATTATAAAAAAAATTGCAAGCTCATTAGGCTCATTTATGATTTCAACCTGTCTATAAAAAGATGTATCTGAATGGCCTAGAAATTTCCTTGGAACAATGTAGCTTCTCATAGCAAATGAATAGCTGAATTTATTTCAGAGTTTAAATTCATAATTTCATTGATTTATAGAAGAAGTAAACATTATAAATCACACCAAATATGCTAACAATGTCATTTACTGGCTTAGAAAAAGGCACAGTATTAAAATGTTAGAAATAAATGTTAGAGACAAGGAAATTCCATGGTGGTATAAGGAAATCATCCAACTTTAAAATATACGTTAAACATAGGAAAATGAATAGCCTTAAAAACATATTTTGTTAATCTATTCCATATCTCTATGCCCATATTTTATTCATATTAAGCTTATTTTGCATTTTCTTCCTCTTTTTAAAAATGATTTAACATAACCACTCATGTATTCAATCATCCAATAAATATCTATTAAATGATTATTTGTTCCAGGTACATTTCTCATGTGTTGTGAAAAGCTATGAGATGAAACACTTAAAACTTACATTCTAATGGAATTATATACAAAAAATAAAAAGGTAAAGTATATGGAATGTTAGTGATAAGAGATGAGGAGAAAATTAAGCAAAAGGAGCATATGGCTGTGGCAGGTGGTATTTTTCAAATATAGCCACAACTATATCACCCATCCTACATGCTGTTTTACAATGTGATGTTACCACCTTGCCTTTAAAAGGCAGTGCTGGTCCACATCCTCGTGAATCCTGGTAGGTCTGAGACTAGTTTAATAAAATGACAGTAGAAATGACAATTGTGGTTTTGCAGCCACATCCACAATAAAGATTTCAACTCTGTCCACTGGGACACCACCTTCTGGAGCTCTGTGCCTCCCCGTATAAGAAGTCCGATATCCCTGCTATCCTTAAATGCTCTGAGCAAGTCCAAGCATATGGATAAATGGCTTGCAGTTCCTATGATGGAAAATCTCATCTGAGGTCGTATCTGAGGCAGATGTGTGATTAAGGATACTTGTAAATGATTTCAGTTCCCGGGTTTCAAGTCTCCACAGCCATAGTTAGACCAATCTAATCTAGTCCAAATTCCCAACCCAGAGTATCCATGAACTTAGTAAATGGTGGCTCCATGTAGTATGTTTTGGGATGGTCTGTTACAATAGTAACTAGAGAGTGGGGTCTTACATTTTAGACTGGATGACCAGGTACAAAGGTTTAAGTAAAGTCTGTACTGCTTATAGGGTAGCCAAGTAGAGTTGCCAGCGAAGCAGAGAAGATATGAGTCTGAAGATCTGGAAAAAGGTCCAGGCGCAAGACAGGCCTCTCAAGACCCTTACCTGGGAAATATTGCAGAAAAATTGAGTATTCTAAAAGTTTGTTTCTTACCTTTTTTCAGTACCTTTATACATATTCATAAAGGAAGTATGTATTCCAAGACCCAGAGTCTTATTTTTTCAATTTTATCCATAGGAGAAGTTGGATATTTCAAGATTTTTAGTATTTATTTTATAAATACATACAATGTGCATGATTTTAAACTTTTTTTTTTAAGTTTCAATGTAAATTATTATTAGGGCAGACTGCTCCTTCAGATTCTTCCCATTTACTTAAATCTCATTACTCTTCAACATGAGAAAATAAATAAGTAGTATATTTACCTAAAGTTTCAATTTTAATTTATAACATTTACTTGATTCTAAGGTGTAAGATACAAATGCATAATTAATTTAGTATAAAAGTATATGCTATAAAATTATATTTACACATGAATTCAAGAAATAACCCTGATTCATAAAAATAAAACATACAAAATGTATATTGATATCAATAAAACCCAATAGCAGTACAATGTTTGGTTTGTTGTTTTATATGTAAATTTACATTTATTCTTTTAAAAAGTGTACCTTATGGGATGTCTGGGTGGCTCAGTCAGTTAAGCGTCCAACTCTTCATTTCGGCTCAGGTGTGATTTCAGGATGGTGAGATTAAGCCCCAGGGGCTCTGTGCTGGGCATGGAGCCTGCTTAAGATTCTCTTTCTCCCTCTCCCTCTGCCTGCACCTTTCCCCCTTTCTCTCTTAAATAAATAAATAAATAAATAAAAAGTGTACCTTAAAATCAAGAAGGTAAAAACAATTTTTTCCATATGAGCAACAACAAAAAAAGGTAATTAGGAAATCATCATTCACTCTATAGGATTTTGTGATTTATACTATCCTAATTTATATCAATATACTATTTTACATAAGATGACTATTCTAGTTAATGAATGAGAAAAAAAGACTAAATATTTTAATATTTACATATCAATAAACTCCCCTAATTTGCATGTTCTCTGAGTTGTAATGACCTATGCTATTTTTTTATATTTTTTATATATAACTTGCGAGGGACTCTTCCATACATACACTGTATGATTGCATATATTCATATTTTCTATTGAGAACAAACTTTTATCATCCGAGGAAAGAAAAACTTAAGGTGAATTACTTACAAATTTCTGTAGCAGCACTATGGAGCACTTAGAGATTATATGAATTACATTTCATAGATTATAGGATATTTGGGTTATAACTCTTAATTATCATTGTATAACAACCACTCCAAATTCCTGTAAGCTTACAATCAACCACCCTTTATTTTTAGCTATCTTACCAGTGGCTTGTCATGGTTTCATTGATCTAGCTTGAGCCCAACTATGTTGGTTGGCATTGGACAGTTATTGGGGATTGGAAGCACCTGAAATTTGATCAAGACTCCACTCTTGGTCAGGCTTGCATAGGGCACTTCAGCTGCTACTTCACTGCCTCATTTGCCACTCATCCTCCTTTTAGGACCATCAGACTAGCCCAGGCATACTCTTATTATGGGGCTGTCAGAGACTCAAGACCTAGTGAGTCCAATCTTACAAATGCTTTTTAGGACACTGTTGGTGTCCAAGCCTTATTGACCTAACAAAGCAAGTCACAAACTTACCCATAGTGAGAAAGCATTGAAAAGGTACACAGAAAAGTGCCTTGGTAGAGGAAGTGGTGAGGAAATGGGTGCAAGTGAAGCAAAGTTTATAAATGACGTCAATTTAGTCTTCCTGTCCAGTCTGATCCCCAATATTGTTTTCCAATAGCATATGTATATTATTCTTCCTAAAGATATTGTCAAAATTATATTTGGACACTAAAGTGTAAATGATTTGCAAAAAATTCACCTAATATTCTCCACAGTCAATTCCATTTTACTACTTATGTTACACGTGTTTATTAAAGTATATGAAAGCAAATGCTTAGAAATCAACTAGTGAGTTATGAAAGTTTTGGGAATTACTGTAGTCTTATTAACCACTCCTCATCCCCTTCTGCTGTGCAAATGTCTTATTTGTAAACAGCCCCAAATAATATCTTGAAATCAGGTTTTGTTGACCCTGTTTATTAAGCAAATTATGATGAAAACAAAACATATAAAAAGTAGACATTATGTTAATTATTATCAATTTTTGGTAATAAAAACAAAATATACATACAAATGAAATTTTGTTATCATGTATGTTATCATTTAGTAATTCATAATTTTTTAAAAAATGAAACAGATTAGTTTAAAAAATGTATAACCTGTAGAATTTATCTGTATGGTATACCAAATAGAATCATAAAAACACTTCAGGACTGCCCATCTTTATTTTTTTTTTTTTATTTATTTTTTTTTTTTTTGCCCATCTTTAATATGATTTACTGCATATCAGTGTCATGAGCATGCTCTGAAGGCTGGCACACGAGTTGTATCTTTCCATGATGGCAGCTGTATTCAGTCATAAAGCAAGGTTGACGTAGTAATAAGGCAGGTGTAGGATTCCAAACTCAATGACATTCCTGCATGTGTTTAACTTGGCTTCTTACACATCACACAAAGCAAGGCACAAGACAAGTCAAAAAAGACAAAGATAGAAAAGGGGGTTGGCGGTTAATGAACCAAACACAAAGTCAGTCCGTGGGCCCACAGTTGAGATAAGGCCTCTGTCCAGCTGGGTCAGCTTCAGCACTTACTGCTTATCACCTTCAAGCAATGAAGGGCCTCTGTTCTGTTAGGAGATCAATTGGGCAGGGCTTTCAGTGGCAGCTGCCTTTTTAAAGTGGTCAGACATAGAGAAGGGTCAATGTCTGAGGAGTCTGGCAGTTTCCTGCAAAAAAAATCCTCTTTTTAAAGGGATTTCATCAATCCTGGGACTTTGCAGTCCTCCTCTATGTTATCAGGTATGAGGGTGTCATCAGCCAGTGCTGGTCTCGGGGATATGTGGTCTGAGCTGTCTGCATCGTTGTTTGACACAGGTCCCTGCCTGTCACAGGTCTCTGCTTGACATGACTGCATCTTGCTCTTTGCATCATGTGACTAAAATTTTGAATAATTATATTACCTTCTAATTAACATAATAATATTAATATTCCTAGATGTCAGATTTCCATGGCTGAATATTTTCTATTTTTAGTGGATTGTGTCATTTTAAGTGTTTTTTCCAACAATAACAAAATATGATAGCTTTACTCTGTACTATTTACTAGATGTCTCTAAGGCATAGTTTAGAGATGCACTATGTGCAGTAGATGTATAAATGATTTGTTTACATTATTCTATATAAATGATTTGTTTGCTTAATGTCTTGGAATTCATTTGTTGTGCTATGGCTGCTGATCCTGTTGTCATCAGATTGCTACAATAAGAAAGATCTGTATCTAATTCAGTCCTCTCTTAGCTTGTCTAAACCAAATGCAGATGTTCTTAATCTCCATTATTTTGTCAATTTATCAAGTTCATATTAATGTGTCACAATGTAAAGTTTTACTTTTCCTTCTTAAATATTATTCTTAAAAATTATGAAATATTTCTTTTTTTTTTTTGAAATATTTCAAACAAGAAAAAGAACATAATATAAAAAATATCTTGCATACCCTACCAAAATGTAAGAAAAGTGAAAAGCACTCTGCCACATTTGCATCAGACCTATTTTTTGAAAAATGAACATTATAAATGACATGATGCCTTCTTTGCTCAATGATCCTTCATTGGGGCACTATCCTGATCTTTGTGTTATATCATGGATTGATATTAAAATATTCTTACTACATATGAATAAATTATATATAGTATATAATTGTTACTTTAATGTCCAAGTATAAAATATATATTAATATAATTATAATTTAATGGTTTACTCATAATTTTGTATTTTAGGTTGACATGTGTTTATTAACTAAATTTTTTTTCATTTTTGAATAACCCATTTATTTAGTCTCTTTCTTAGTTTATTGTGGCCATACTATTTTTATAGTATATATCTAGAACTGGATATTTTTCGTTTTATGACATGACATCATTCCCTTTCACTGGTGGTATCAGTTATTAATCTTGTGTTATAAATTTCTCCCAAATAGTCATTTTCTTAGTTTTTGTGAGTGAAGACTCCCAGCATGGTCTCACAAGGTGACAATCATCTCAAGGTATGACTGAGGATGTATCTGCTTCCAAGCTCACCTACATACTTATTGGCGGGATAATCTCATACGCTGAGGTAAGGGCCCAGATTCTTTACTGGCTGTTAGTGGAAAGCCAACTTCTACCCTCATTACCAGGCAATTCACAGTATGGCTGTGTACTTGACCAAATCGAGAGAGGGGGACATCCTAAACTTTGTCCTCTACACTCAGGAGTAATATCCTATTACTTTTGATGTATTCCACATGTTAGAAGGGAAAGGAAATTGTCTTTACATTATGTTGATTGTCTTTTGTTATGTAGAAGCTTTTATGCTTGACATAGTTCCACTTATTTTTTTGTGCTTTTGTTTTTTGTGGTTTGGTGTCATACCAAAAAAAAAAAATTTTTTTTTTTCCCAAATCAGTGTAAAGGAGCTGCTTCTCCTTGTTTTCTTCTAGGAATTCAATGGTATCAGGTCTTATTTTTGTCTGTAATATATCTTGATTTAATTTTTGTGAATGGTATAAGCTAGGGATCTTTCTTTTCTTTCTTTCTTTCTTTTCTTTCTTTCTTTCTTTCTTTCTTTCTTTCTTTCTTTCTTTCTTTCTTTCTTTCTTTCTTTCTTTCTCTTTTTATTTTCTTCGTTCCTTCCTTCTCTCTTTGTTCTTCCTTCCTTCTCTCTTTGTTCGTTTCTTTCATATATTAAGAAAGTAGAAAGATCTCAAATAAACAACCTAACTTTATACTTCAAGAACTAGAAAGAGAATAAGCCCAAAGTTATCATAAGGAGGTAAAAAATAAAAAGATTAGTGCAAAAATAAATAAAACAGAGAACAGAAAAACAATGAGGGGAATAAATCAGTGAAACTAGGAGATGATTTTTCAAAAAAGGTAAAAACAACTGATAAAACTTTACTTAGAATAGCTAAGAAAAGAATAAGACTGAAATAAAATCAGAAATGAAAAAGATGATGTTATAATTGATACTACAGAAATAAACAGGATCATAAGCGACTACTATGACTAATTATACATCTATAATTAGATCTTCTAGAAGGAAGCAATAAATTTTTAGAAATACACACAATTAACCAAGAACAAATCAGAAAGAAATACAAAATCTGAACAGACCAATAACAAGAAGGTTGGATTAGTAATTAAAATCTTCCCAAGGAGGAAAAGCCCAGGAACCATTTTCATTGATGAATACTACTGAACATTTAAAGAATTAATGCCATTCTTTCTGAAACTCTTCCAAAAAACTGAAGGGGAGAGAACACTTTCAAATTCATCTTATGATGACAACATTGCTCTGATACCAAAGCCATGTAAGGACACAAAAAGAAAAGAAAACAATTGGCCAATATTCATGGTTGTTTTAAATTTTAGCCTTATCAACACCATATTAAAAAAAATAAGCTTTCCTCTATTTTTTGTCAATTCAACATAGACAGATTTATAATTTTTCCAAGGGAATGTAAGTATTTAAATGTTTACTTTACATACATTATCAGTGTAGTTTATTTTTTTATGTTTACCTTTTCATTTTTTTTATGTTTACCTTTTCAATCCCCTTTGCTGTGAATTATCAGTTTTACTGTTTTCACCTTGGTTTAGTTTTTTTTTTTTATTTGACCAATATTTTTATATTATCCCAATACTAATGTTTTTGTTTCTTTTTTAAACAGTTTCAGTGATATATAATTAGTATACAAATAACTGCACATACTTAATATGTACAATTTGGTGGACATATGCAAATCCCCCTGACACCTTCACCACAACCAAAGCAATAAACATATCCATCTTTTCCAAAAGTTATATGTTCTCTTTCATTTGGTGAATATAAATAATAGTGAAAGGGAATATAAGGGAAGGGAGAAGAAATGTGTGGGAAATATCAGAAAGGGAGACAGAACGTAAAGACTGCTAACTCTGGGAAACGAACTAGGGGTGGTGGAAGGGGAGAAGGGCGGGGGTGGGAGTGAATGGGTGACAGGCACTGGGGGTTATTCTGTATGTTAGTAAATTGAACACCAATAAAAAATAAATAAAAAAAAAAGTTTCCTTTTGTCATTTTTTCTAAAGAACACTTTAACATGATATTTGCCCTCTTAAAAATATTGAAATGCATAATAATATATGATTAACTATAGCCAACTATGCTTTATAGGAAATATCTATAATGTCTTCATTTACTGTAACTTAAACTTTATAACCATTAAATAACAACTTTCCATTTCCCTCATCCCTAGCCTTTGGTCACCACTGTTGTATTTTCTACATCTATGAGTTTGAACATTTTAGACACACCTCATAGATGGAATTATGTAGTATTTGTCCTTCTATGATTGGCTTATTTAGTTTACAATAATATCCTCTCCATTCATCAATGTTGTCACAAGTAAAAGAGTTTTCTTTTTTCTCATGGCTAATTATTAGTCCATCCTATGTATATACCACTTTTTTTTTTAATCCACACATCTGTCAATGGATACTTGGTTTGCATATCTTGGCTATTATGAATGATGCTGCAATGAATGTGTGAGTGCAGATACTTCTTCAAGATCTTGATTTTTTTTTTTTTTGGATATTAGTAAGAAGTGAAATTACTGGCTCATATAGTAGTTCTGTTTTCAATTCTTTGAAGCATCTCCATACTCTTTTACAGTTTCTTCACTATCTTACTTCCCCACTGAAAGTGCATAGATTCCTTTTTTCCATAAGCTTACCAATCTTGTTTTATATTTATATATGATAGCCATTCTAACAAGCATGAAATAATCCCTCATTGTGATTTTGATTTGAATTTCCTTGATAAATAGCTATGTTGAGCATCTTTTAATATACCTGTTTTTTATTTGCATGTTCTCTTTGGAGAAACATCTTCAAGTCCTTTGTCCATTTTTTAATTTTCTTTCCTTTGAAAGGTTTTAGGAGCTCCTTGTATATTGTAAAAGAGTTAAGCTCTTTTATGATATATGATTTGCAAATATTTTCTCCCATTTCATAGGTTGCCTTTTCATTTTATCTTTTTTTTTTTCTGTGCAGAATGTTTTTATTTTGATGCATTCCTCCTTGTCTATTTTTGCTTTTGTTATCTCTGCTTTTGGTGTCATATCTAAGAAATCATTGCAAAGACTAATATAAAAAAGTGTTTCCCTTATGTTTTCTTCTAGCAGCTTTATAGTTTGATTTCTTCCATTTAAGGCTTTAATATATTTTGAGTTGATTTGTGTGTATTGTGCATAGTAAGAGCCTAATTTCGTATGTTTGCAGGTGGGTATTCAGTTTTTTCAACATAATTTGTTGAAGAGACAATCCTTTCCCATTGTGTGTTCTTGGACTCCTGTCAAAGACCAGTTTACTACATATATGTGGGTTTATTTCTGGGCTTTCCATTTTGTCCCATTGCTCTATATTCTGCTTTTATGTCAGTACTAAACTGTATTAATTACTGTAGCTTTTCACAGCTAACATACTCAATGGTGAAAAAGTAAGTTTTTCTTCTAAGCTAAGGAACATGGCAAGAATGACTATTGTTTCCACCTTTCATAGGAATGGAAGTTCTAGAGAGAGAAATTATGTAAGACAAAGAAATAAAAATAATCCAAAACAGAAAACAAAAAACAAAATCTTTGTAAATTACATGCTCTTCTATGTAGCTAACCCTAGAGACTCTTAAAAAAGAAGAAAAAGAAATAAAGTAACAATAAACAGAACAAAACAAAACAGAGAACCACCTGTTGTGACCAATAAGTAAATTTAGTAAATTTGCAGGACACAAAATCAACATGCAAAAATCAGTTACATTTCTATACACTAACAAGGAGCCATCTAAAAAGGAATAAAGAAAACAATACACTTTATAATAACATTAAAAAGAATAAAATACTTAGGAATAGACTTAAGTAAAAGACAATCTTGTACACTGAAAACTATAAAACAGTGGTTTTTATTTTTTTTTTATTTATTTATTTATTTTATTTTTTTTTATTTATTTATGATAGTCACACAGAGAGAGAGAGAGAGAGGCAGAGACACAGGCAGAGGGAGAAGCAGGCTCCATGCACCGGGAGCCCGACGTGGGATTCGATCCTGGATCTCCAGGATCGCGCCCTGGGCCAAAGGCAGGCGCCAAACCGCTGCGCCACCCAGGGATCCCAAAACAGTGGTTTTTAAAATAAATTAAAGAGACATAACAGAAAAGATATTCTGTGTTTGTGGATTGGAAGATTTAACATTATTCAGATTCCCATAGTAACCAAGGCAATATATGGATTCAGTGTTATCCCCATCAAAATCCCAACATTTTTGCAAGATAGAAAAACAATCCTAACTTAAAAAAATAACCCTAAAATTTATATGGAACCACAATGGATCCTGAATAGCTGAAGTAAGCTTGATAAAGAACAAAGCTAGAGGCATCACACTCCTGATTTCAAAATATATCATAAAGCTGCAATATTAAAACTACATGAATACTAAAGTTTTTATGTTTATGTGTGTTCTAAATATCTTCTATTTTGGGTTTGTGGTAGATTGCAACAAGTGGCTACATTGTATCACAAACTTGTTTGTAGTATGACTTTAGTTTTTTTCTTAAAGAAATAAAGACTAATAAAGATTCTGGGCTGCACACAACTTACTTCAACCTGTAGAATGTTGTAGAAGTAATTTTATGTGAATTACAGGCCTAGACTTCAGGAGGACATGCACCTTTTATTCTAACTCTGCTGGCACTTGACTGGTGATGAACTTGGGGAAAAGCTAAATCTAGTCTCTCTGATGATATAAGACCACATAGAGGCAGAGAAGCCCAACTAACATCTGTTGGCAATGTTAATACTACTAAATGTTTAATCTTATTAAGTATCTTTAAAAAATAAAATAAGAAAGTAAAAAATAAAGAATAACAACAACACAATTAAAGGCTTAAAAATATTCAAGCATACCTAAAATGAATCAAATACAATTTTTTGTTTCTAGATATGAAAAGCATAATATTTCAAATAAAAATGAAATGACTTTTTTTTGGTTGTTTTGTTCTGCTTTTTTTTTTTTTAAATGCAGTGACTTATTTAACAATGTTTTAGGTAGAGTTAAAGGTAGGAGTATTAAATTGGAAAACAAACTTTAAAAAATACCTGGAATTCTGCAAAGAGTTAAATAATATTAATAAAAATATTGATATTAATTAGAGTTTTACAGGCATAATAGATTATGGAGTAATTATTATACAAAGGTATACTACTGGTTTCATTTGACCCAGGTTCTATTATAAAAGAAAACTCAAAGAAACCAGTAATAATTTGTACAAGTCTGCATGTTATTATAGGAAAAGCAAGCATTATCACATAGCATTAAAGTAAGAATATTCATGATGGTCAAAGGCTGCCTCAGAGCAAGGGACTAGACATACAGACATAAATATTAACTGTCATTTTATGTATATGCCAAATTAGAGAGACTTTCTCTTTAGTTTGGAAAAGTGACATATGTATAGAATATTTTGGAACTAAAGATCCCAAGCCATAGTTTCTGTTGAGATTCCTAATCTATGCTAGTCACATAGGCATATCCTTACTGTGTAATATAACATATTTGCATCAATCTGGTGCATCTAGGTTTTGCAGCGATACCAAACACATCCAAAATCTTGGTGGATTAGTACAATAAATTGAAAATTTTCCCTCAAGTTTTATCTTCATCAAGGCACAATGAGGGTCTCTGTTCATTGAAGGTATAATGGACACTATACTGATGGCAGGTCCACCTACAGAGGTAATTCCACATTTACCAACTAGGGGATAGTAGACCTTTCTTGGAAAGCAACATATTTCATTTCTCACATTTCACTGGACCAAGTCAAATGGACATACCTGATTCAAAGAGATCAGAGAAGGGTAAATATATATTCTGTGTGGAAAAATAAACAAAATATTTGCCAGTAGTTCTAGTGATTCTCACATAATTTATTTAAAAATAAATAAATAAACGGGTATCCCACAAGATTTTTAAATATTTCCTAAACACTAGGAAGGCCATTACAAAAATTTATGTAATCTAATGCTTAGTTAATATCCAAATAATATTTCCATTCTTAAATATACTGAATGCTCACTAATTAAAATTGTATTCAATATTGAACCTAATTTGTGTCAGCTTAAAGTCTTGTATTTAGAAGAAAAAATAACACTTATTAAATTGCTTTACTTGACTATAAATCAGAGGGCCTTGATATCTATGTTTTAAACTCTCGTAGTACGAAGAATTTTTTTTTAAAGATTGTATTTATTCATTCATAGAGACACAGAGAGAGAGAGAGGCAAAGACATAGGCAGAGGGAGAAGCAGGCTCCCTGCCGGTAGCCCGATAGCCCGATGCAGGACTCGATCCCAGGACCCCGGGATCATGATCTGAGCCAAAGGCAAACTGCTGAACCAAGCATCCCAGTAGGAAGAATTTAAATGAAACTTGGTAAAGCTAATGTTATGTTTATTAATATTTATTTTATAAAACTTAAAGAGCTTTTAAAAATATTAGTAATATATTCTTGAAAGAAAAAATTCAGTTAGAAATAGAAAATTGTAAAAAACTATAATATACAATAAAATATATAGAAATTCTTTAATTAGGGATCCCTGGGTGGCTCAGCGGTTTGGCGCCTGCCTTTGGCCCAGGGCGCGATCCTGGAGACCCGGGATCGAATCCCACATCGGGCTCCCGGTGCATGGAGCCTGCTTCTCCCTCTGCCTATGTCTCTGCCTCTCTCTCTCTCTCTCTCTGTGACTATCATAAATAAATAAAAAGTTAAAAAAAAGAAAAAAGAAAAAAAAGAAATTCTTTAATTAGATATATATGTATATTTATATACAAATATCTACATAGATAGAGGTATATCCAAACATCTATTTCTTCTGTATTTATTATTCATTGAATAAGTCTCATATGGCAGGTACTGATGATGTTATTTGCATCATTAAATCAGAAGCTCTCTCCACTTTCACTGGAAATTGAATTCTAGTATGATCAATGTTAAATTGATCTTCTAAAAGTAATATATTTGTCACATATATTTGGGAGTATAAAAGGTTAGCTGGATATACCTTTTTAAAATTTACATACATACACACATAATACAGATTCAAAGTATTTCTATAGGTTTATTTCAAAGTGGAATTATACGTACTTAGAAGTCTGTCTGCTTAAAAGTGCAGAAGAATGAAACTGGACCACTTTACATATACACAAAAATAAGCTCAAGAAACACTGTAAATATGTTTTCATCCCTTCAAAATATCTACATCATCACTTTAAATGAGTAGTCTTTTTGTTACCATATTGGAATTGTCTCATCCATGTTTTTTTGATATTTAAGATGTAGGAAATATTTTGTTATGTAATAGTGAAAGTTAATGAAGCTTTAAATAGAAATTTAAATAGGTTTAAATAGCCTAGTAAATTCACAAGGCTATGTTAAAATATACCTCATGTTCAAATTTAAAATTTACTGTCAAAACTAATATATTTGTTGGATGAAATGTCTATATTTTTCTAATTGATGTCTATAAGAGCTGAACAGATTGCTTTTACATAATAAATGTGCTAAATAACAAAATCAATTTTTCTCAGTGAATCTTGAAAAATACGTAAAACTAAGAATTAATATTTAAATACAACATTTATTTACTTTACCCACAATAAGTAATTTATAGAGCACAAAGGTGTTTAATCTTTATTTTGTAAATAAGACATTCCTTTAGAAAAGGGTGGATATCCCTTATCAGTTAATTGTTCCTTTTTCTCTTTAAATCATATAGGCCCATTCTAATATGAGGAATTTTACCAGAAATATATGGCATGGAACATTTCCTGTCATGATTCTGAATTAGTTCCTAACACCACATTTCTTTCCTCAGTGTACATGCTCACAGAATGTAATATTATTAAACAACATTCTGATCACTTCTACTTCTTTCCATTTCAGAAATGCTATAATTCATCATGTGAACATACTCTATGCTATTTTACATGGGAATTGGAGAGTAAAAAAGTCCATCAAAGAAGTCAGTAGCAATCTTCTGTAAGGATAATTGTAACACTTTAAAACTGCACAAATTTATGTGCAGATGGCAAAATGGTAAATACATTTTGTATGGCATACTAATATCAGGGATTTTCAAGAGGACAAGGCATTTAAACATTATAAATACAAAGAGAATGACTCTATCTTTTTTTGATGATTCTCTTAGAAATACCAACAATTTATTTAAAACTTGAATATTCTACAGTAAAACCTTTTTTCCTTTTTAATTTGTTAACTTACATATGTCAAATTTTAAGCTTAAGATTTAAATGTTTTGTTTTCTGTTTAAAATATTCATAGCAATAATGTCTTAGTGTATCTTTTAGTATAGTTCCTAATCTCTGATTCAGTTAAGTATGTCACTATAAGAAATATACTTATGTATCTATGTCTATTTTTTAAAAGGATTTATTTATTTATTCATGAGAGACACACAGAGAGAGAGGGGGGAGCAGAGACACAGGCAGGGGGAGAAGCAGGCTCCCTGTGGGGAGCCCAGTGTGGGACTTGAGCCAGGGTACCAGGATCATGCCCTGAGCCAAAAGACGATGCTCAACCGCTGAGCCACCCAGGCATCCCTATGTCTATCTATCCTTTTATCTATGTATTTGACTTAGACATTTTGAACTGATAACAATTATGAAACATAATATTCAAATAAGTGATTTTTATTTTAATCTGATACCTCTATAGTCTTTAAATACATGATATGTGTTTGGATTTTTTTATATCGAAAAGTTTGGTGATATCATTAGGATTGATTGGCTTAGGTACAAATATAATGGACCTGAAGGATCCATGGATATTTTAACCACAATTATTCAGCTATTACTTTTACTTAAGGATATCCTAGGTGATGACTAGAACACAGTATAGACAGATATAAAACATTTTTTCAAAAGTATAAATGGGGGAAATAGCAGTTGTGTTTAATTACAATGTATAGAAACCTTTATTTTCACAATTTTGCCACACATTTTTATCTACATCTTTATGCATGAAAATCATCATACTGAAATTAGCTTCCTAAGTGGAGAAAATAACTTTAACTAAACCAAACTTAGGAAGTTTCATCTGGAATCAAAATTAGGCTTTCTTTAACTCACGAAGTATTCTTTAACTATATATATTCTATATGTTCTATAACTATATATATATGTATGTAACATAATATATATATAATGTTTCTTTGTTTCTCTGTGTCTAATTACTGTATTAATAATTTTCTACTAAAATACAAATGAAAAATTTTCCTCATACATGTGTGAGGGCTGGAGCTGCTGCCTACAAGGATAAAGTATGAACAAAGTCATTTAGGAAAAGGAACAAAAAGTACTGGAGTATAGCTAAGAGGTAAAATCAGGTAAGAAAGATGGGACAATTTATAAAAGATTGTTAGGCATAAGTTTCAATATTGATTGTTTAGAAAATTGTTCACAGTGAAGCACAGTTAGAACATGGAGTTTACGTCAGAAATGAAAGAACCTGGGAAAATCATCCAAAGTCCATATTGAATATCCTTACAGGTACAGTCCCACAGAAGCCTGAAGCATCTCAAATAATCATAATTAAATCTGTAATGATACATGTCTTAGAATTGCAGTCATGATTTATTGATTTGAATCAATTGCCAAGAAATTCACAAATATTTTGAGTGAGTTTCATTGTCTACCAACTGAGCCACCTGGAATGAAAAAGCAATAATGATTTTTTTTTTAATGTTTTACATCTGGGGTCCAAACTTCTGTGTTCAGCTGCTGACTTACTAAGCAGAACATCCTCTCCAATGTCCTCAATAGAAGTGGCTGAGGAGGATGACTGAAAGGGAAGGTCACTCAAAGGTGGAGACAAGAGCCGTGGAGAACAGTCATTCACCATGGAGAACTGACCTGCAACTTCTTTCTTAACACTTTCCTTTCAGGGCACCTGGGGGGCTCAGTTGGGTAAACATCAGACTCTTGATTTCAGCTCAGGTCATGATCCCTCATGGCTTATGGGGTTGAGCCCCACATTGGGCACCCTGTTCAGTCCACTTGAGATTTCCCTCTGCCTCTCCCTCTGCTCAGAGGTGAGCGGTGAGCGCTCTCTGGCTCTCTTTTTCATTCTCTCTCTCTCTCAAATAAATAAATAAATAAAAACCCAACAACTTTCTTTCTTTTCCATTTATTTCCAAACGCTACTGTCTTTTAGTTTTCCTTTTGCCTTGTTGCTCTTGTAAAACATGTATGTTTTACATGTACTTTTTTCTTGCCTGAAACTCAAGTTTTTAGGTTCCCTAACTATTATATTTTCTCACTTTTCAGACTTTCCCTGCTTATCTCAGATACTATATGGTTTCAACTACCATATACACTAGATTGAATCTTAAAAAATAGCTCCCATGAAAGCCACTTCCAGGTATACTCTTCACTTGAATGTCTAAAAAGGAACTTAATGTCAACAGTTAACAAAATTGTGTTTATATCCCTTCTTCACTCTGCACTCCTCCTCCTACACACACAAACATGCACACACACACACCATGTACACTCATAACCAAAAACTTATGTAAGTACTTTATATACATGGTCATGCACACTTAAAAATGCATATAGTGGGACACCTGGGTGTCTCAGTGGTTGAGTATCTGTCTTCGGCTCAGGGTGTGATCCTGGAGGCCAGGAATCAAATTCCACATCGGGCTCCTTGCATGGAGCCTGCTTCTCCAGCTCTGACTGTGTGTCTGCCTCTCTTTCTCCCTATGTCTCTCATGGATAAATAAATAAAATCTTTAAAAAAAATGCAAATATTTACTGTGCCTCTTCACATATCCTCTGTTTCACTGAATGGCAAATAGTAAACATGCTTTAAATTAAAGTATTCTAATTCATTTTAACAATTCATAGGTTCTGTTAATTTTAGTGGAAATTGCAGCAGAACAAATGGACACAATGATGTTGGGTATAGAAATAGAAAAAAACTATTTTTATTTATTTTTTTAACAGAAGAACATAGGAAAAGTGAAAAAAAATAAGGACAAATACCATATATTTAACAGACTCTTAAATATAGGAAACAAACTGAAAGTTGCTGGTGCGGAAGTGGGGGGGGGGTGGGGTAACTGGGTGATAGGCATTGAGGAAGGCACTTGATGTAATCAGCACTGGGTGTCATATACACTGATGAATCACTAAATTCTACCCCTGAAACTAATAATACACTGTATATTAACTAACCTGATTTTAAATAAAAGCTTGAAAGAAAAAAAAAGAACTAGAAAAACTTTACATAAAAAGAAAACAACTAAAAAAAGTCTTCTCCAACATATTTAGTAGATACATGTTCTAAAAAGTATTGCATCCATTATTTAAAATCAGAAACGATAATGATATTAAAATCCAAAATAAAAAGAAAGATAAAAATGAATAAAATGAGATTTCTGAAAAGAAAGTATTTATCCATAAAAATATTTCTGGGAAGAAATTTTCTGATGCTCTTTCAGCTGGGAAAGAATAGTTTATTTATGCTTATATTATGCCAAAAAATAACATTATGTGTTTTCAAATAAAACATTTGTAACAAGTCTTAGCCTATAATTATGGTGACTTTCAGTAACCACATAATTTATTTAACTAGTAATAAGTTTACTTAGTAGTTTAAAATTCTTAGTTTCTCAGGATTCCTGGATGGCTCAGAGGTTGAGTGTCTGCCTTTGGCTCAGGGAGTAATCCCGGAACCCCAGGATCAAGTCCCTCATGGGGCTCCCTGTGGGGAGCCTGCTTCTCCCACTCCGTGTCTCTGACTCATTCTCTCTTTCTCTTTCATGAATAAATAAATAAAAACTTTAAAAAATCAATTTATATTTTAAAAAAACTCTTAGTTTCTCAAAATTATACTTATTATCGACATACAGAGAAATAATCAAACAAAAGTTTTAAAATAAATGAATAAATAGTTGAATGATCTTGTCTGTCTGCAATGCTACAGGTATATTGACTTTAAAAGATTTTGTTATTTTCAGGTCTGATGTTTGATTTTTGCAATAAATTAGTTATAAATCATATATTTTACATAATAATTAGTGATATACTATATAAAATATGGCAAAATTTAATCAAATATAGAATTATAATGATAGAATATTTTAAAGCTCATTTGTCTGCTTCACATATTTTTACAGAGATATTTTAGAGGCTTGTAAATTTATGAGAAGGAAAAAACTTAACAATAAAAAAAGCACACTTTGTGATCACCCAGGTTAATATTTCTGTTTGATTAATCATGATTGTTGAGCTGCTTGTCAAACCTGGCAAAAAGTGAGATACTGTAAGTTTTGACATTCCTATAGACAGTTCAGGACACAGTGATTTCTCTAGAAAGATAAAAATATTGAATTTTAAGAGAAATTCACAGGTTCTTACAGAAAAAACATTGAATAGCATTGTGGGTCGTATCTTCGATGATCTTTTCATAGAAAACATAAGGGGATTTTGCACAGAAACTTTTGAATCAAAATTCAATTATCCAATTTACTTCATTGGATAGATTTCCATGCCCATGCAACGCAAAAAAGATTTGTGTTGGTAGCAACCCAAAAATGCAACAGGCTGAATGGGCAGCACATCCATTAAACCATCTTGCAGGAAGACCATGTATCTATAGACTTTGAAAAAGAATTTATTAGCAGCCAATTTAAGCTTAAGCACATAGAAGAGCTTGACGTCACTGTTCTTGTGTTGCTTTAAAGTTTGTTCAGGCAAGAATTTTGACATTTATATTGAAAGTGGAAAAGCTTTATTAATTCTTCTTGAGATAAGAGGATCACCTTTGGAGGTGAGCCTGTTTGATGTTTCTGGCCAAGTAAAACATTTTTTATCAATCCAAGTTTTGAATTTGCTGAATATTGTGAAATGTGTGGAATGTGTGAATAAATGCTGAATTGGAACTCAAGGATATATAAACACATTTGAGCATTTTCTTGGAAAATAGCAAGACAAAATGTAAGAGCCGTCAGATTGGTGGAATATCTAATTGGCAGAGTATATAGATGAGTAGAGATCCCCTCTGTTGGCACCTCCAGCTGCCTACAGAGTAATCAGAATGGATTTATTTCAGAATAAACCCTTAAATAACTAAAATAATCTCCAATTGATTAAAGTATTTCAGGTTTATTATCAACACAATATGAGTTTTTTCTTTCTATTCTTAATGACAGGAAATCATCTATTGCTCCTGTAAACTCTACTTTCAGGTTTTTAAGCATGAGTTAAAAAGGAAAATATGAGAAATTATTTTCTATCATTTAAGATTGAACTATAATCACTCTTGCCATGCCCGTTCTTTTCAATATACTACTAATGAACAGAGTTAACCATAAGTCTACTTATCACTCATTACATGCTTATTATGTGTGTATTATCCCCAAACGCCTTTAAGAAAGTTAATATTATCATAATTATTATCATTTTATGGATAATGGAACTAAGGAAACATTTCATGATAGATTATATATGAAGGCACATACTCTAGAAGGATGGAGATTGTGTCATAAGTCTTGTATCCATTGCTACAGACGAAAATAAGCAACTCACTTTTCCCTAGTCTCAGAGATGGTAAATGTTAAAGCTGGATTTAAAACTAGGTCTTTATAATTCCAAACAAATGAACAAACTATTACACAGTAATGTCTCACACATATTTGGCAATATCATATATACATTGGATCTATTTTCAGTTTATATTGCCTCGATCAAAACTGATTTAGACAGTGATAAATTGTGATTGATTACAATATTATCAACCTCCCTGTATCAGTAGTCCTTTAAAGACTATGTACCTGCAGTATGATAGATAGATAAGATTAATTATATACATTTATTTTACAATTTTCATTTGAGTTTTTCTATGTTTGAGGAATTTGAAGAACTAAAAAAGAGTTCCTTTATAATTTGCAAGAAATTTTTGGATATGTCCTAAGTATTGCATGTGCCATTCAAAGAGTATTATATTTGAGAAATTAAATTAAAAGTTGAACAAAGATTAGTGTCTGCTACTCATGACAGGGTTATTATTTTTTTCGTTGCAAAAAAAAAAAAAGAGCTCCTTGGAGTCCTTCATTCAATTTAAAGTATTTAATCAAATAAGATAATGTAAGGTGTTAATCAAATGGGAAAATTCTAGAAAGGTTTTCCCATTGAGGATGTACTCATGGTCATATTGACAGAGTTAATGAGATTTGGATACCTGATTATAAAACCTCTTATGGGGGGGGGAAATGTGTCAGATCTCTGAAGGATTTTAGTATACATTTGCCAAAACCAATGGATGTAAATAAATAAACCATTTCATTCTCCATTGCACATGATCATTTATTTCTAAAAGTAGTTAGTAGTTTGTTAGTAGTTTGTAAAATATAAGCACATTGCACATGTGCGTACGCACCACACACACACACGTACATCTCCCCCGGGAAACATTTTCATGTTGAGTGGTGTTACTGAGATCTAAGTAGTAATGACAAGCATTATGTAAATCACATAGAAAATGAATTAAGTGAATTACTCAAGGTCAGATATCTAGGACTGGAACCTAAACTTCATAGCTTTATATATTATTTGTTGTTTATGCTAGATCAATGCTATTGACTTGGACCTCACATTTTCATTCAGATATTTTTCTTTCTGTATATAAAATAAATAAATACAAAAAAATAAGAAAAATATTTAAAAAATAAAATCACATCAAAATATTAAAAATTAACACAAGAGTGCAAATATAACTTGACAAATTAATATTAGCCTTTTTTAATGCCACATTCCTGCTTATGGATAAAGAGATAAGTATGTAACATATAGCCACAGATAGGAAAAATAATAAAATCTTATAAAATAATATGATGTGCAGCCCTGAACAAATGCATTTTAAAAGCTAAGAAATGGATGCTTTTTTAGTGAAACGTAAATTAACAAAATTAAGTTCAAAGAACGGTTTTGATTTTATTCAAAATGTGCGATAACATAGAAAATATTTTAAAAATCTTACCCAGTATTCTTACAAACATAGCATAACTCAGCACAAAGAACACTGTAGATAAATTTCATTTTGAATAAATGCCAAAATACAAATAAAATATTAGAAAAATAAACTGTGCAGTAGTACTTAAATCAAATGAATCATGACAAACAGGGTTTACTCCAGAAATATAAGGTAATGTATCATTAGGAAAACCTATAAGCATTATTTGTTATTTTTTATTTCCATATCTTAGAGATTTTTTGTCTTGGTCAATAGGAATTTTGAGCATTATAAAAGAAAATGATATATAATCCCAATTTAGGCAAAAGTAAAAGTTCTAAGTGTGCATAATATAGGGAAAATTAACTAGGTTTTACTTATAAAATTAAAGCATTTAGGGAAGCCTGGGTGGTTCAGTTGGTTAAGCATCCAACTCTTTGATTTCAGCTCAGGTCATGATCTCAGGTTGTGAGACTGAGCCCCCCATCAGATAGTCTAGATGTGAAGCCTGCCTATGTCTTTCTCTCTCTCTCCCCCTCTCTCTCCCTCTGGCCCTTCCCAGCCTCCCTCATGCTCTCTTTCTGTTTCTCTCCCCGTCTCTAAAAAATAAATAAATAGATAAATAAATAAATAAATAAATAAATAAATAAATAATAAATAAATAAATAAAGCAAGCATTTGGAATTGTGAATGAACATCAGAAGTGTTAAATTCTGCACCCCAAAAAAAAAAAAAAGTGTATGTTTTGCCAAAAGTGAATGATGGCAGTTTAGATGTGGCCTCTCAACCTATTTTCCATGAGTTCCCATATTAAAGAGAAAATTAAATATGAGCTCTCAGATTTTGAACTTTAACATGATTTCTGAGTTTAAAAAATGCAAACTATTTCAGAGTAGCTGATTCCATGCAATTGCAGGAAATCTCCATCTACACTAGCACATCTCCATTAACCAAATTTATTCACACACATTAGTAATGAAGATAAAATTATAAATTAAAGTTACATGGTTTCATGTCTGATTTACTGAAAGGAAAGAGCAAAAATAGTGGGAGAAGAACTGAAATTCTCAGCAAAAGAGTAGTAAGCACTTTGGGTGTTTCAGAGACAAGGGTCCCTTTTGTTTTCGGAAAATTGAAAGTCACTGCACTGATATATAGCCACTGCACCGTGCAAAATTAGCCACTGCCCTGTGGCTCTGAGAGCTACCATCGCACTCCAGAAGAGTTCTAGGCACTAGGTGGGTTTGACTTGTTCCCGTGCTTGGAGCTCCACTCCCCACTGCATTGATTCTGTGCTGCCCACAAGCCACAATTTCTTCTCTGTTGTTTTTGTGCAATTTTAATATTCCCCAAGGTTCTCTCTAGACAACCTGTGCTACTTGGTCTGTTCAAGTTATTTCGTGTTACTCCAATTACGTTTTCTAGGTTCTCTATTAAAATAGTTACATAGATTTTGGCCAATGCCAATTTTCCCATAAGCCTTGTGATTGTTAGTGGCGATTTTGTAGAATACGAGGTATTTCAAGAACATGTAGATTGTATTCTCATAGGTATGCCTGTTCCAAAGATAGAACTGGAACACCTTGTCCCAGAAAACAAAAAATGCTTTCAAAAATAAGAGGGATATATCTAAATGTTCAAGGAACTAATGCTAATAGAAAATGTATTGACTAGGCAATGGTAACAGACAGTAAGGTAAAATAAAAATTACAATTATTTGAAATACAGAGACATGATGAAACCCCACTAGCCCATAAGTATATTTACATTTAAAAAAACTAATGGAAAATTAAGACTAGTGATGTAATTATTAGTATTAGACATACTTAAAAACATGTCTTTGTTTCAAGAATTGTATATAGTCATTATCTTTTAATTTGTGGCTCTGATTATTCCTAAATAATATTAAACATTTATCTGCATAAAAAAACTATGGTTTACAGATATTTTTCCCAGTAAGAAATAGTGAAGGATAAGCAAAGGAGACTGTGAATAAGCCAACTTGTTCTGGTAAAAGTAGGGTGTGCACTAGAAACAGAAGACTTGTCAGTTCCATTTTTTACACGGTGATCATGGAGAAAGTAGTCTCCAAATCTGATGGAAGATAGGTCTTGATCTGTTGCCTAGTGAAACTAGCTTTTGCTTACCCAAACCGGCTTCCTAGGAGACAAACCCTGGGCCACTCTTTAAATTATGGTATGTGATGCTAGTAGGAAAGCATGATGTTTCTAAATATTAAAGGAAGATGTGAAATAAAGAAAATTAAACTTGGTGGACATAGATACATACAGAAAAACCTCCAGGTGTTGAGGAAATGCATGTGTTTTATATGTTTGGAGTGTTCTTTAGATATACGCCATTAATATTATGTTAAAAATTGGCCTTCAACAATGTTCTAATGAAGATTTTTGAGAAGTCTAGAAGGGACAACTAGAATTAATGTTTGACAAGAAATCAATTAATTGACAAACCACAATCCATACCCGGGTAGCGGTAGTATGCTTCTTTTTTATCAGTTCTGGGTTATTATTTTACCCTTATAAAGTATAAGAAAAAACTATGAAGATAATGAGGAAAGAAATAAGATATATAATACATACTACAATTCCTTTAAATAATTTAGGAAAAGAAAAATAGCTTTTATAGTTACTTATTTCTGTATTACAGTATTTGAGATACTTGGGAATCACTGAAATAGTAAGATTAGTTTAAGGAAATGTCAAAGAGCATTTTAAAATAACAATTCCTATAAAAGTAAAAAAAAAGATATTGTGTGTAGTTTCTTTTTAGATCTTTAGAATACATTTATTTACAACTAATAAATTAATCATTAAATAGACAAAAAACATCAGTAATTATCTTTCTGCAACAAAAGCCTTTTGGATAGGCAGATTATTTAATAGCATGTATCATGACCTATAGTTATGTGTATATCACCCCGTTTTCTTTCTTCATAGTGTCACATTTTTCCTTTTTAATATTGAGTTTTCTGACTTAAAAAGGCATGTCAATAATATTTTTGAAGTCAATGAAAAAAAGGAATTAAAGTGGAGAAACCAAGGAATTACTGAAATTTACTCCATACTTTATCAGTAATGGATATCATTTCTATTCAGACTTAATTTTTAGAAAGATCTCAATAAAATAGGAACAGAAAGATATTAATAAGTCAGAATTAGAAAGTATGTATAATATGGGCACATGATCCATGACGATCTGTCATTTCAAGTAAGTAAATGGCTCTGACACAGTTGGCTATCCAAATGAGAAGATGTTTAGTCCTGACCTCAAACTATCTGAAATGCATTTCAAGTTGACTAAAAAGCTAAAACAAAAACAAAAACAAACAAAAAATTCAAAAATACAATTGAGCATATAGAAGAATGTATTTCCAGTGGCTTGCTTTTGGAAAGTGTTTAAATGAATGCAAATGTCCAGATGTGAAGGCAAAAACTGACAGATTTTACTACGTAAATTTGTGTATGTTTGTGTATATTTGAAGACATTATAGTATGTACAACATCAGATTGAGGGGGCACCTGGGTGGCTCAGTGGGTTAAGCAGCTGACTTTTGGCTTTGGCTCAGGTCATGACCTCATATCCACTCTGCACTGGGCACGAAACCTGCTTAAGGTTCTCTCTCTCTCCCTCTCCCACTGCCCCTCTCTCTCCCTAAATAAATAAATAAATAAATAAATAAATAAATAAATAAATTTAAAAAAAGAAGGATTGAGAGACAATATCTCCAACACTTATAATAGGATATCTATCTTCCTTAAAGAGATTTCCTACAAGGTAATTTTAAAAGTTTAAAAATGATATATGAGGATATGAGGAATATATGGCTGTGACATCACCCCGTTGATCATTGGAATGGATTTGGCTCATCTGGTTGGGGAGGTGGGTGTCCCCTTCCTCCCTCACCACTCCGTGTGTTTCCTTCCCAAAGCTGCACACTCGCTCAGTCTAAGACCAGTCTATCTCAGTCGAAGACTGAGATCTATCTTTCCTGATAGAGGAGGACTGATTTTTTTCCTCAAAGGTATACCAATAGCTGTGCTCCCTTGCTAGAATCTCCAAAAAAAATTCTCAAGGTCCGTTTGTAGGAGAAGGTAGTGTGGTCACGCTTCCATAAATTTAAAACAAACAAAAAATGGTATATGAACAAATAATGCCAGAAGATAAAGACAAATGACAAGAAATATTGTTAATGTCACTAATGATTAAAAGCTTTTAAATTAATATGTTGTTATAACCGTTTATGTACCAGTTTATAAGAGGTAAATTATTGAGAACATTCAATGATATAGATGAGAATGCAAACAAAAAGTATCCTCATGCACTGTAGATGGATGTAAAACTATCAGTATGGTCTATTTAGAAAATGTATTTACATTTATGAAAATTAGACATGCATCATTGTTCATCCAGAATGTCACCCAATAAAGTGGCTTATACCAGATTTAAACCTGGTAATGAATATAGCAAAAATATTTTAGAATAGAACTTAATTGTATTCCCTGATACTACATCTGATGACTATCTCTGTAACATTTCGTTCATTATATTTAAAGTTACCCGGTGCTGTGTATTTTCACAACTTCATTTCTTTATCGTTGAGAAGAAAAGTTAAGATTTTGAAAATATAATTACATTAGTATACATTTGAAGCAGGGACGAAAAAGCAATAAATGATAAGAAAGCATAGAGTATCTTTTTTTTCCCCCCAGAGGGAAAAATAAACGCAATTTAGTGACCCACTGGCTTAGAAAGTCTCAGTTATTAATTATGCAAAGGGTCAGAAGCAAACTAAGTGTCCAGGGAACAAATTTAGAAACAAATATCCATGGAAGTGAAGGAAATAAAATCCTGTGAATAAAGAAACCACAAAATGAACAAGTACCACTTTAAGCGCAAGGACAAACTCTTACGTAGGTGTCAATAGTACTATGCAAATTATAAACTGGCTCTACATTTTTCTTGATTAATTCAAACAGTAGAATTAAGCATGCTTTCTGATGGAAGAATAAAACACTCAGGGGCAAAGCGTCCTTCAATGGACAGTCTTACCCAGAATACGAGATGGAGGTGCTATCCATGTCCAATGAAAAGAGAGATCCTGTTTCAGAGTTAACTATTTTTCAACCTATGCATATCTGAGTCTCTCCTAAATTGCTAAATTTCCGTGCTGAATCATTAGATAATAATTAACCTTGAAAATAGTTTATTTCTACTATTTGTCTAATTTTCATTAAAGGATTCTAAGATGTCTTTAGGGAAAACTCAAAGTAGGTTAAACAAAATAAAATTACTTACGGCCAAATCTTCCTCTGCTAAATCTTATATAACAAATCATCTAATCTCTTTTTTCATTATTTACTTAGGAATTTTTGCTGGCCATGTACTTCAGGATCTAGTGTTCTTTCACATTAATTAAAATTTGAAATTAAATGCGTGCCCTACTGCTTCTACTATCTGTGTAAGAATGGCTGTGAAAAACCTGAGGCTTCTTTTTTAGTATGGAGAATAGTGAAAGCAATAGTATTCTTAAAATAGTATTCTTGCTTAAAGGGTGTTTGTGGGATGTGAATTTACAGGTAACCCATTTCAACTTAAAAGATAACTTGTGATTGTGAATGCCTTCATAAACATAAATTCTATCTCAAACATAAATCATATAAAACTCAGGGATAAAATCATACTTGAGACCTGAAACAGGTTTTCAAATTTATTTTACAAGCTTTTCAAAATCAGAGCCCTTCTGCTTCCTAAGTAGTGGCTCATGAACTTAAATGCGCAGAAACACAAAAATGGAAACCAAGCAAAATTCAGACAGAGGAGTTAAAATTTAAAAAATGCATTTTTAATGTTTGAGTTTCAAAGGAAAAATACAGGGAAGATTTTATTGTCACATGTGTTTTGCAGCCTGTTTACTCCTCTTGCATTCATCATCTACCAATTTCTTGATCTCTTTACATCAGCATGACTAATAAGCAAAACAGATTATGGTCATTTCTATTTTATTGAATGTGAGCTGTTTAATCATTTATTCCATAAATGTCTGTATGCAAGTCTTTACATTACTTACTAAAATTATTAAATATATAACGAACAGGCATCAGTTTAGAGTACTTGCATTATTTCCTTTTAATTTACGGTCATTTTTATAACTAAAGACATCTTTCTATACACTATATGGATACAGATTCCAAGAAGATGATGAATGTGAGAGGGAAAAAGGGCTTGGCAGATATTCAACTAAATCAGTATTCTCAGAGTGAAAGGTATGGGTAAAAACACCATGCTGGTAAGTGCTGAGTGGGTTAGAGTCATGGAAAGATCAAGGACTAGCACATTTAGAAACGTGGCATAAGCCGGAGTTTAGTATGATTCATGTCCCTTGATGGCTTATAAATTCAAAAAGATCATTCCGGCTGAATAGATTACAGTTGAGTGGTATCAACAGCCCGAGGAATCTGGCCAAACAACAGTGAACATGAGCTACAAAGTGCTTTTGGCATTTGTTGTTATTTAGACAATGTTGTCATTATAGGGGAAATTTATAGAAAGCATTCATAGAATCTAAGCAACATGTCCCTGAGGTAGCAATAAAATGGTTTTGGGGGTACAGAAGGCTAAATGTGAATCCTTTAAAGAGGAAAACAGGTCCTGGGGTAATGTGATAAATGCAAGTGGTTTCTTGGGTAACAGGATAAAATAGCATCTGTAAAATATGCTTCATGCCCAAAACAACTTAGGTTGCTTGAATTCATTCTGGGATTTATAAACTACTACTTTAGCTAAATTTCAAAAATCTAAGTCAGAAAAGGGCAATGATTTTTAATTTACACGCTACATATGCTTATATTTTAGAATGCCATGTTTTATAATTTCAGGTAGTTTCCATATGTCACAAAGTCTTAGACAATATACTGCCTACTGCTTCTCTTCTGGGACTCCTAATCAAGTTAATTTCACATGGCACGTTTTATTATCTTCAAAGTGAATGTAGCACTTTTAGATAAACAAACAATTGCTATAATAGGTATATGAACCATGCTACCTTTTTCTTCTTTTCTTTTCCTTTTTTTCCCCCCCAATTTCCTCTCTTGGTCTAGTACAGAGGAACTTTTTGAATCAAATCTAATCTTATTGACTCACAACATAAAGTGATACTTCCCCCCCACCCCCTATATTTAGTTTAAAGAAAACAATCCTTAACATAGCTTCTGGGATTTGAAGGAAGAGAAGTAACACTACTTGTCCTTAATCAAATTCTGAGACAATTGAGAAATAAGACCAAAGAGTAAGTGGAATGGGAGATTAAGTAAGATCGTGAAACCTGATGAAGCTCACATTGAATAAAATGGTATATATAACTTATTGTATTGACTCTAAGACCCACATCGTCTCACATCTTACCTTATCCAACATCAGGTCACATGCATATTCAATGTTGTCTTACAATTACTACAGTCAGCTGGTATTCACAGTGTACTTGTTAGTTTATGCTGATATTTCCTTCCAACTCATTTATTAGACATAGTCACTCATGAAACCCTAAGTAGAAGTAAGTGGACACAGAGACAAAAGCTACTTAAGCACTTATGCCCACAATACTCATCTTCATTCTCTGTACGTGTTTAAGCCACTAGAATGTGTGATGCAGTCCATATATTGTTAGAGTCACTTTGAATATTCAACAACATACTTGGACATAGCTTTGCCTCAAAATATTCTACACTTAACATCATCTGTTTCCGCAAAAGACAATGACACATTATTTAATCGGCACTCTTCAGTCAGCTTGTTAAGATTTCAGCTTCAGTTGAAACTATTGACCATGTGCTTCTTCTTGAAATAGTCTCCAATTTTAATTTTGGTGGCAAAAACCCTAACAGTAATTTCCAATCCCAGCTATGCATAACTTTGATAGACCAGAAGTCCTACTCAGGTCATAGAGAAAATCTAAATAAAGAAGGAGGAGGAAGAGGAGAAGAAGAGGAATTTTGCTGAATAATAAATCCATTGTAAAGCTGCTGTGGCAATCAACACTTGATGATCCAAGATTCTATACAGAAGGAAACTAAAGATGAGTGAGCCAGTGTTCTGTTGCACCAGTTTTCTTCCTTCCTTCTTAGAGGTTGACCATTCTTCATATGGAGTGACAAATTGTTAGTCTGGGCACTAATGCCCAGAGACAGAGAAGATGGAAGAGATTTCATCAATCTTCAATGAGATAGGGACATACAATTCTGGTATTTGGAACTAATAAGGTAACCAGAATTTGATGGAAGTGACATCTCAGAACAAAGAGAGGTACAGAGATAGGAGCAGGATAGTCAGTTTTCCCCTTGAGACATGTGCCAAACTATTATGTTAGGTAGGGCAAGACCTTAAAAGTCAAGACAAAAGAATCTGAAAGGACGGCTGGGTTTTTGACATTTTCTCAGTGCTTAGGGAATAAAAATTGAAGTTCCTTAGTTTCTAAGGAGAAGAAACATATTATAAAACAAATATCAATATATATTATTCTTTTTTTTAAAGATTTTATTTATTTATTCATGATGGGGAGAGAGAGAGAGAGAGAGAGGCAGAGACAAGGCAGAGGGAGAAGCAGGCTCCATGCATGCAGGGAGCCCGACATGGGACTCGATCCCAGGTCTCCAGGATCACACCCCAAGCCGAAGGCAGCACTAAACCGCTGAGCCACCGGGGCCGCCCAGTATCTATTATTCTTATGTGAATGTACCAGAGAATCAAACCAGTGTGAAACATAATTCTAAAACAAATATTAGTATCTATTATACTAAGTGTGAATGTACCAGAGAATCAAACCAGAGTGAACTAGAGAATCACTCAAAGATTACTACTCTGCCTCAAGTCTGTATGATGTGATTTTGTCTCAGTCTTGCTATCACACTATAAGGTTAACTCTGGAAGATAAAAGCATCTTTGGAAGTCTTTATTATTTTTCACACATGATTCTGATGGTTAACATTATGTGTCAATTTGGTGGCTATTGGGCCCAGTTGTTTGGTAAAACACTAGTCTACATGTCATTGTGAAGGCATTTTTAAGATGTGATTAACATTTGCAACCAACTTTAAGAAAAGCAGATTTCTCTTGATAATGTGTAGACTTCATAAAATCAGTTGAAATTTTTAAACCAAACAGGTTTCCTGGAGAAGAAGGAACTCTGATTCACAACTGGAACAGCTCTTACTTCAATTTTTAGCCTTCAAGCCTACCCTAGAGATTTTTAGTATATGTGCTGCCGAAGCAAGCACTACCCTAGAGATTTTTAACTATCCAACAACCCATAATCACAGGAGCCTATCCCTTAAAATAGCTTCAGATAGATAAATAGATGGTACATAGATAGATGATAGATGATAGATAGATAGATAGATAGATAGATAGATAGATAGATAGATGATAGATAGATAGATATAGATTCCATTGGTTCTGTGTCTCTGGAGAAGCCTGACTCAGACAATTACATTAATTAATTAAAGACAAAGACAATGTAATTAAAGACAATTCCATTAAAATGTAAATGTTGAGGCATATGGTAAAGAGGACCAAGTTAAAAATAAAAATAAGAATGAATTCTAGAGGCAAAATCCAAGATAAGTAACATAGTAGAGTTATCACAAATGGATTTAAAAATAAATGGGAATGGTGGGAATGGTATGCTCCTAAACACAGGTGATTAGTAGGGAATTTACCATAGAACAATGATAATAAAAGGGATTAATTACAAATACTAAAACTGAAACAGTAATGGCTGCTAAGAACACAATTGCTTTTTTTGGTCAATTTCGGTCACAGCATAAAAGGATTTGCGAACCAGATGCCAGAAAACACCAGTTTCCAGACTGAGGCTGAGTGAAAAAAAAAAAAAAAAGATGGAAACTGCAGAAGAAAAATAGCATGAAAGATATATGAGACAGAGTAAATGGTTTTAATATACATATAATTGAAGTCACAGCAAAAGATGGGAGAGACATTGGGACAGAAGTAATAACATTAGATGTACGTGCTAAGAACTTTCTGAAACTGATGATAGACTAATTACCCAGAAGGATATAGGAGTGCTAGGCAGATAAAGCAACTGATTCTACAATAGTGATTTTGTTTGCTTGACTTTTTTTTTATGTGCCAAAGAGTACTTTTTTCCTAATCTACGTAATATTTTGACCAAAACGTTTTATAAAAATATAGAAGTTCTATTGTTTATTGATAGTATAGGTGAGAGCAGAGGATAATGACAGGATTCAAAAGGATTTGTAAACATAGTAGTGATAGTGTAGAATTAACAAATTGAAAATTAAATATAAATTTTAAGTTATTAAGTAATATATGTATTAGCTAGGGTTACCAATAGATTATGTATTTATATCTAAGATTTATTGTGCATACTGGCTCACACATTTATGGAGGCTAAGTCTCACAATCTGTTGTCCATGATCTGTTGGAGATCAGGAGCTGGTGATGTAATTCAGACTGAATCCAAAGGTCTGAGAACCAGGAGAGCTCCTGCTGTAACACACAGTCCAGGATGGAGGCATGAGAACCGGGAGGTCTCTGGTTTCCATGCTAGAGTCCGAGACCTAAGAACCAGAAGCTCTGAGTCTAAGGATAGGAAAAGATCGATGCCCCAGCTCAAGAGAGAATTGTCCTTCCTTTGCCTCTCTGGGCCCTCAGTGGATTGGACAATGCCTGAACACACTATGTGGACAGATCTCTACCCAGTCTACTGAATCAAATGCTAGTCTCTTTCAGAAAACCCCTCACAAATACACCCCAAAATAATGCTTTACCAGTTACCTGAATATCCTCTAGTCAAGTTAGCACATAAAATTAACAATGAAAATATAGAAAAATTCAATTGCAGTAGTCAAGATTACAAGGCTTTGGATTTACTATCACAATGTAACGTTTAGTTTAAGCCTGATTTACAGTTTTCCATATGGAAACACTTGGTACTTTGCAAGAACCTGAACATAGTCTGAGCAAATAATAATACTGCTGACACAGATATTATGTACTTACGATATAAAAATAAAATAATGGGTCACAAAAGGCCGTAATCTACATAATCATGTAATCATGTTTGACAGTTATATCTAAAGCACTATGTGTAGTTCGTAGATAATGCAAGATTTTATTTTATGTATTTATTTTTTAAGATTTTATTTATTCATGACAGACAGAGAGAGAGAGAGAGAGAGAGCAAAGACCCAGGCAGAGGGTGAAGCAGGCTTCATGCAGGGAGCCCGATGTGAGACTCGATCCGGGTCTCCAGGATCACATCCTGGGCCGAAAGCAGGCACTAAACCGTTGAGCCACTGGGGCTGCCTGATAATGCAAGATTTTAGAAGTTCTAAATGAAGTATGTATGACTGAATGTTCTGGGAAATATGTCATACAAGCAATAAAGCAAATTTGTAATATTGTATCAAATCATGCTATATTTATATATTTATACTATATTAATGTTTAAGTATTAAATCTAAAAATTGAATTATTAAATTTTTTAATGAATCAAAATTAATATATGAATTAATGTTTATTTTGGTACATAGAGGACGTGAAAGAGATTATTAAGTAATAAGAATCCAGTTGGCATTATATTAAGCAAGCAGTGAGTTTAATGTCATGTTTACAAGTTTTGGACCACCTGGGTGGCTCAGCGGTTGAGTGTCTGCCTTTGGCTCAGGACGTGATCCTGGAGTTTTGGGATCCAGTCCCACATCAGGCTCCGTGCGAGGGGTCTGCCTATGTCTTTCCCTCTCTCTGTATCTCTCATGAACAAATAAATAAATAAAATCTTTTCAGTGGCTTAGCGCCTGCCCAGGGCGTGATCCTGGAGTCCTGGGATTGAATCCCACATCGGGTTCCCTGGATGGAGCCTGCTTCTCCCTCTGCCTGTGTCTCTGCTTCTCTCCCCTCTCTGCGTCTCTCATGAATAAATAAATAAAATCTTTTAAAAAATAAAATAAAAGTTTTGTCTTAGGGCACCCAGGTGGCTCAGTGGTTGAGCGTCTGCCTTTGGCTCAGGTCATGATCCTGGGGGCCTGGGATTGAGTCCTGCATCAGGTTCCCCACAGGGACCCTGCTTCTCCCTCTGTCAGTGTCTCTGCCTTCCTTCTCTATGTCTCTCAAGAGTAAAGAACTAAAATCTTAGAAATAAATAAATAAAAGTTTTGCCTTCTTTGGGAGATGTTTGATGGGTTTTAAACAGGGATTTGCATGATCAGGAAAGTTTAATGGAAGTACTTACTTGTCAAAACACAGGATGGATTAGAGGAGTATAATGTTTTACAGTTTATGGACACATAAGCAAACTAATAAAGTTTGAGGACAGAAAAATTGACAAATTGAACTTGGAAAAATGCAGTTGAATAAAATTATTTTATTGCTTTATGAAACTCATAATTATATCAAAGCTGATTGTTCCATAGCTAAAAGGATTCCGATCCGCCATTATTTGCTGACTTCATGTTAAAAGACATTGCACAAGATATTTCTTGCTGTATAAAGGATGTTAGACATTACTCCTATCCTTATAGAACAACCAACAAGTAAGCAAGTATTTTTACTACTAGCTTGAGAATTCTAATACTGCAAGAAAGATTCTAAATAATTCTACAAGTTCAGAGGGAGAAGTAATTTCCATCTGTTGGTGAGAATGGTGATGATGGTGGTGGGGCTTACAAAGGGATTTTTAAAAATCTGGAAATGTCAGTTTACAAAGGCTTTTGTTTGATTTCTTTGTTGAAAACTGAAATGAAATTCTCCATTTGCAAAAAGGTAATATATTTTACTTTAGACTGAAAAGAAAGAAATGGAAATGGAACAAATTATGTGGAAGCATAAGTGATATATAGGAAATCACCACTTGGTATATTTGGCAAAAGTATATGGACCAAGGCCAAATATTTATTTATATATAATACATCATATATATATATATATATATATATAATTTACTATATTTTTGTGTGTCAGGTCTTTCATACTTTGTCAGGTTAAAGTTATGCGAAATTTGCTGAATTGTCAAAGTGTGTCTTTAATTTTACTATGTCTTTGAATACTTTTTCCCCTAGGAAATTTTGTTAGCACTTTCTGAAGAAAGAGTTAAGGAAGAACAATCTACATTGTTAATTTTGGTATTTAAATAACAAAATTCCAAGGAAAGAGCATTTGCACTGGGAATATAAAGAAAATAATAAAAGGCCTATTATAGATCTAAAGTCAGCATCACTTGGAAACTGATTGATTGGATCAAAATAAGGTACACAACAATGACTTGAAGCTTAGAACATAGATTACTTGAAGGATGTGAAACCATCAAAAGCAATATGGAATGCAAAATGAGGGGTAGTCTGAGATTAAATAATGAATTCAGACGTGCTCGTTAGTTTGACTGCAGCTCCTAATATGCAAAACACAGGAAAATTACATCATACTTGTTGCTTGTAACAAAGACAAGATAGCCTCTGACTGGGTTTGTCGTTATTGAGAATATAGAATTAAATGTCGTTTAGGGGTATTGTTTCTCCTATGTTGTATTGTGGTAGATGTAAAAGGGGTGGCCCAAAGGTTTAACTCTCCCTGTATGCATGTACCTACACAACATGAGCCTCCTTCTTCCTTCGGGAGGTTTACTCTCTCTCTGTCTCTCTCTCTCTCTCCACCTCTTGAATTCATATTTGCCATATAATTTGCATAGACCCTAGCAGTTTGACAAAACTGAAGCCCTGAAATAGCCTTTTGGACAATGACACTTCTAGCTGCTGAAATTGCTGAGCTACCGTATGAATAATCCAGGAACTTTCTTCTAGGGACTGCATGGAGAATCAGATTCCAGCTCAGGGATCCCCGCTAAGGCCCCAGACTTACCAGAGCAGCCACTCTACATTGTCAACTCATAATCAGATGACCCAGGGAGGAACTGCTCAGATGACAGTAAGCATCATGAGAAATAATAAACATTGTTTTCTTATACCAATAGGTTTTGAGGTCACTTATTTCATAGCAAATTCTGATAGAGAACTTGGTGTGTGTAAGTGAGATGCTCCCTCAACAAAAACAAAATATATGTTACTGATTTTTATAACAAGCATCAGGGGGAAACTAGGAAAGTGGCTAGGAATCCATAAAAAAAAAAAAAAAAAAAAAAAAAAAAAAAAAAACTAGGAAAAACGGCAAATGGTATTTGAGCCATAACTGAAAAAATAGTGAGGAAATGCATAGAAAAGGATTAAAAAATTTTACTTAAGTAGTAGTAAAATGTTTGGCCAAAATATTACCTGTAATATCATAGAAGATAAAATATGTGCTTAAAGACCTTATGCATGCTAAAAGTGCTCCTGACTTTTCCTGGCTGTGTCAGGACACATTAGGCATGTTCAGTTATTGTATGAAAGTATTCAGCTAAGGAGAGAGTTTGAAAGAATTTGTGTAAAATCTGTATGGCTCAGGATTTGCTATATATTATGTATAATCTTATTTGTAACATATGTGTGTAGGTATATCTATCTATCCTCTATGTATCTTTGTATCTATCTATAAAAATCTTTAGACTCCCTAGCATGTAAGATTTTTTTTTTTAAGATTTTATTCATTTATCCATGAGAGACAGAGAGAGAGAGAGAGGCAGAGACAGGCAGAGGGAGAAGCAGGCTCCATGCAAGGAGTCCGACATGGGACTCGATCCTGGGTCTCCAGGGTCAGGACCTGGGCTGAAGGCAGCGCTAAACCGCTGAGCCACCCAGGCTGCCCGCATGTAAGATTTTTAAAGAAGAAGAAGGAAAAAAAAAAAAAAAGAAAGAAAAAAGCTCTGAAAATAACTAACAATGGAGCTGTAACACACTCTGTTAAGACCTCTGAAGGATTTAAGGTGTGCATAGTAGACAAGCTCAGCTAGACCAAAAGAACTTTTTAAGAATCCTACAGGGATTGGCCTATAGAATTAGCTGTATGGTTCCAGCTAGAAAAAATTCCATTTCGTTAAAATGTGTGAATGTGTCTTCTGAAACAAGAATTCATAGAAAACACACTAAATCTTTAAGAGAGTTGTATTCACAAATATAATAATGACTTGGATTAACTGGCATTGAGCTTGTTTAATTAGAAAAATGGGATCTGGGCCCAGATTTCTATGAAAAGGAAGTTGAATGGAATATTACCCAACTTCAATCATGGGCTATTCTTGTGAAAAGGAAATGCCACCCCAGAGGGCAGATGCAAAGTTTTATCAGAGGGTAAAGCTGAAATCTCAAGAGAACAATAGATGAGGAAACTACTCCCAGGGAGTAGAACATATGCTCGACTGGATTTTATAAATGCTTCTAATTCTTCCCTACTCAAATCAGTAGTTCCCATTGTGGATTATATTATTCCTGTCTCACTCTTGAATGTTGGGTGTTTGGGGAATGATGTTTCTTTTTCTTTTCTTTTTTTTTTTTTTTTATTTTTTATTTTTATTTTTTTTATTGGTGTTCAATTTACTAACATACAGAATAACACCCAGTGCCCGTCACCCATTCACTCCCACCCCCCGCCCTCCTCCCCTTCTACCACCCCTAGTTCGTTTCCCAGAGTTAGCAGTCTTTATGTTCTGTCTCCCTTTCTGATATTTCCCACACATTTCTTCTCCCTTCCCTTATTTTCCCTTTCACTATTATTTATATTCCCCAAATGAATGAGAACATATAATGTTTCTTTTTCATTCACTGTCTTGGATCAAGAGTCAATGCCCCTAAACACAAGCAACCTTCGTGCTTCATCTGCATCTGGACCTAATGCAGTTCATGAGATTATGAATTTTGAGTCTGATGCCTCAACTGAAAATAATTTGCTGTTTCCAGGAATGGGGGAGAACATATTTTATATGGGGGAGTAGCTTAGATTCGATTCCTGAGAAACATACTGTGAGAAGGAAATTGTGTGAAAGCTCTCAGAGACAAATCTTTGAGCGAATGACAGAAGCAGCTTTGGGCAGAGGAAGAATGGGAACTCTAATGAAGTTACAACAAATCCTCAGCCGATATTATTGACAGCTCTGGAACAGAGATGGATCTCCAAGTTGACCCAGGTTGAGGCAAGGAGGCTAAGTCTTTACACCCAGCATGGGCAGATAATTGCATGCAGCCTGCGGAAGAAGACGGGAGATGTATTAGAGGAGGCAAGTCCTTTAATCTAAGGGCAATTCCTGGGAAGGGGTTAACCTCTGAGCTTTTCACAGAAGACTTTCTTGTAGCTAGGGGAAAGATGCTTTTATCATTAAAGGAAGACTAATTTGTAGCCAGAGGGCATATGTTGGTAAATTAAAAAATGCCTCAAATTTCTCTCATGCCTGTATTCACATCCACTTGAAATGTGATGTCATCACTCCTTCCTTCCTAAAGTAAGGGCCTGTCTCTCTGACTTTTAAGCCTGAAGCTGGGTATGGGCTTGCTTGGATTAATGGTATGCTTGGAAATAGAACAAAAACTGAGGGGGCTCCTGGGTGGCTCAGTAGTTGAGTGTCTGCTTTTGGCTCAGGTCATGACCCCGGAGTCCTGGGATCAAGTCCCACATCGGGCTCCCTGCATGGAGCCTGCTTCTCCCTCTGCCTGTGTCTCTGCCTCTCTCTGTGTCTCTCATGAATAAATAAATAAAACCTTTTTTAAAAAAAAGAACAAAAAGTGAGGATGAGGTCACATGGTGAGAGAGCAAGAAGGATCATGTGGAAAAGAAGCATAAGCATCTTAGTCACTCTGCTCTGCTCATTCCAGCTGAGGCCAAAGACATGTGGTGCAGCTGTCCTAGACAATCAGCCCCTCCCAGGCCGTCCAAAACCAGGATTCCTACACAATCACAATTTCTAAAACACAAAAAAATCATTGCTGTGTTAACCCGTTAAATTTCAAAGTGGCTTTTATGCTTCTAATTAACACACGTGATTATCAGCTATTCGTATACAATTATTTCCTTTGCCATTATCATGTATTAATATCATTTTTCCTACAGTGAAGGCTTATGGAATATCTACGGTATAGTCATGAGTCAAAAGTGGCTAACCCGAAGCATTATGGATGTGTGACTTCATCGTTTGGAGGATAATATCAAAATCATAATAATAGGTGGTAAAATGAAATGTCTACGTACCCTAATCAGTATTTGAAAACTCTCTGTAATTGATGTGGAAGGGAATGCTTTTGCTGTTCTATTTGCCTAAGAAATACGAGTGGAAATTGTGTCAGATTTTACCACCCTCTAATACTCATCTCCCTCGTAGGGAAAATGGAACCCACAATATTAGTATGTTTACAAATAATAACTGTTTGTGGAACAGATCATATGGAACAATTTAGTCAATGCATGCATTGTAAGGAAACGCAATGCACAAAGCAGCATCTTTCGTTTTAGTTTTTTTCTCCCTATATAACATTAAAAAATCCATCATCGACATATATTTTCTCATATGTTCAGAGAAATACATATCTTCAGGGTAGTAGAGCAATTTAAAGAATATTAAACATCTATATATGATAAAATTAGATGTTCATTCTTAATTCATATCAACATGATTATCACACTCAAGTTAAATGTGTGGTAGCTTAAGCCATATGTATGTATGTGTAGTCACACACACACACACAAAATATATAATATATAAAAACAGGTCTTCATATCCATAACTTAGGCTCTTTCTTCACACATCATATACACAGATGTAATAGTCTTCATTAACTAGCATCATATTTTGTCTTGAAACTAAATAATATTTCACCAAAATCATTCTTCTGTATTTAGTTGTTAGAAAAACAAAATATAGTGTGTGTGCCATAAGAGTTGAGAAAAATTACCAATGTTTCTTACTAAAATATGTTCAGAATCAACTGATGACCTAAAAGTACTTTTAATTCTTTACTGAAATGGACATAAAAGTATTCAAAATTTTTAAACGACAGATTTTTTTCTATATATCATGCAAACAAAGGGAAATTCAGTGAAGGGGGTTAAGAGTATACTTATTGCAATGAGCACTAAGGAACATATAGAAATATTTAATGATTGTATTGTGCAACTAAAACTGACATAATGCTATGTGGGTGTTATTGATACTTGAGTAAAAAGTAAATAATTCATGGAGGTGAAAAATAGACAGCATGGGGAATGTAATCAATATTATTATGATAATGTGTGTTAAAAGATGGTGACTACATTTATCGTGGTGAGCATGGTGTGGTGTAGGAATTGTTAAGTGTTGAAAATACTATGTTGTGTACTTGACACTAACATAACATTTTATATCAATTATACTTCGATAATAATTCTTTTTAAAGTAGCCTTGATATCTGTTCATGAAACTAAGATGTTCAAAAATACCTCAGCTTTTATTTTTACCTGGGCTCTCATCTTTTTCATAATCTATCTGGGGCAAATTTATTTCAAAGTATATCATAAATGGCACAAAATTTTTACTCCATGTTTACATATATAAGGTGCATGCACATTTTATCTTAGTATTATTTATCAAATAATGTTTTGTTTCATAAAATAGTGTAGTACTTATAAAAGAATATCAAATTAAATTATAAAATATATTACCACTACATGTCAATATTCCTAGTAAACAAATTAAAAACACATATGTAATGATTGGTAATTTATAATTGTTTTTCAGAGGAATTCTTAGCTAAGTAATCAGCTAACAATATGACATAGACAATGCATAATACTTGATGTTTGATAACTTTTATAAATACACTTTACTAAAACTATATACTTTGTCATGTAAAAAAATATAATTTAAATTTAAAATATATTCAAATAGTAACATCTTAAATTTGATGGCAAAGTATAATTTTATGATATACATAATATATATATGTGTGTGTGTAAGTTATATATTTTTTAAAATTTTAATTTTATTAGTTTCAATTTGCCAACATATAGAATAACACCCAGTGCTCATCCCATCAAGTGCCCCCCTCAGTGCCCGTCACCCAGTCAAATTACCCCCCCCCCCCCCCCCGCCCACCTCCCCTGCCACCACCCCTAGTTCGTTTCCCAGAGTTAGGAGTCTCTCATGTTCTGTCTCCCTTTCTGATATTTCCCATTTATATTTTATTTTATTTATTTTATATTTTATTTTATTTTATTTTATTTTATTTTTATTTTTATTTTATTTTATATTTTAATATTATTTGTTTATTTATTCATGAGAAACACACGGAGAGGCAGGCAGAGGGAGAAGCAGGCCCCACGCAGGGAGCCTGATGTGGGACTCGATCCAGGGTCTCCAGGATCACGCCCTGGGCTGCAGGCGGCGCTAAACCACTGCGCCACCCGGGCTGCCCCCCATTTTTATTTTAAAAATGGAAACTCATTTCCTAAAACTGAGAAGTGTGTGTGTACATGCGTATATATGTGTGAGAGAGAGAGAGTGAGAGAGAGACGGTACCTTGATGAAATTCGTAACTATGGCCTACGTACCCTACCTAAAGTTTGTAGGTATGTTCAAGATTCCTTAGACTTTTTTTTAAGATTTTTTATTTATTTATTTATTTATTTATTTATTTATTTATTTATTTATTTATTTATTTATTTATTTTTATTTATTTATGAGAGACACAGAAAGAGATAGAGGCAGAGACACAGGCAGAGGGAGAAGCAGGCTCCATGCAGGGAGCCCGACGTGAGACTCGATCCCGGGTCTTCAAGATCACACCCTGGGCGGAAGGCAGGAGCTTAACCACTGAGCCACCCAGGGATCCCCTCTTTAGCCATTTTTTATGCCCAAGCGCAATTTTTGTTGCTATATATTAAAACCACTGAACCATCCATTATATGTAAAATTTAATTCGGTCAGTTTTTGCTTACCATAGTAGGCTTGCTCTGTTGTTAGTCTTGAATATACATATTAAGTTCTTCTTGGAAAACTGGTCCCTGTATCATATGTAATATTCTTCTTTACTTCAGTGAACCTTTTTGTTTGAAATCCACTCTGAAATTAATATAGCTATTGGTGTTTTCTTCTTCTTCTTCTTCTTCTTCTTCTTCTTTTTTTTTTTTTTTTTTTAGTGTTTTCTTTTGATTAGTGTTAGCAGGGTGCATTTCTCATTTACTTCTAATCTTTATGTATTTTTTTTTTTCATTTTTAAGTGGGTTTCTACTAAATGATGTATTATAGGTGACATACAGTGGGGTTTGTTATTTGATCCACTGACAATTTTTCTTTTATTTGGTGTGTTTGAACTCTTGACACTCAAAGTGATTAAAATGTTTTTTTGATTAAAATATTTTAATTAATATCTATCCTATTCATTACTGTTTTCCCCTTGTTGCTCTCATTATTTATTTCTATTTTTATCTTCTAGACTTATTATCTATTTGGGGTTTTAACTGAGCATTTAACATGATTTCATTTTTTTCTCCCTTCTTAACATATACACTATTTGTTTATCTAACATTTTCAGTGATTGCCTTAGAGTTATTAAGAAATAATTATAGCAAAAAAATGATTTTAGCTAATCCAAGCCCACTTTCAAATAGCACTATACCATTTCACGTGCATGGGTGAGTAACTTATAACAAAATAATGGTAATCCCTCTCTCCTTCACCGTGTTATGAATTTCACTTATATACAAACATCTGTCCTTAAATAAATTATATACATGTATTTATATATAACATACATAACAGGGTATATTATGAGTATTATTATTATTTGAACAAACTGTAATCTGTTAGATCAATTACAAATGAGAAAAATAACAGCTTTTATTTTACCTTTGCTTTTTCCTTTCTTGAAGAAATGATATGTGAAGCTGTACTTTCTTTGGCATTTTTCCTGCTTGCTATTTCTTGAGCTTCCTGGATCTGTGTGTGTGTGTATGTGTGTGTGTGTGTGTGTCTGACAAAAAATTAGGGAAATTTTCAGTCATTTTTGTTTCAAAATTTTTTTGTCTCTTTTATTTTCTTCTCTTGCTAGTTATTCCCATTACCCATATATTACACCTTTTATAGTTGTCCTACTTGGATATTTCATGTTTTCTTTGTTGTTGCTTGACTATAGTCGGCACACAACGTTACATTAGGTTTCAGGTGTACAACATAGTGACTCAACTTCCCCTTATGTTCTCTGTAAGCTCACCATAAGTATAACTACCATCCATAACCATGCACCATTGTTACAATATCATTGACTATATTCCCTATGCTGTGGCTCTCCGATCCTTTGTTCTCATTGATTTTCAGTTTTAGAGGATTCTATTGATATAACCTTTCACTCTTTCCTCAGCATTGTTAAGTCTACTAATTAGTTCATCAAAGGCATTCATTTCTGTTAGTGTTTTTTTTTTTTGTTTGCTTTTTTGTTTGTTTTTGTTTTATCTCTGACATTTCTTTTTGCTTTTTCCTTTGGATGTCCATCCCTTTAGTTACAGTCCCATCTCTCCTGCATGCTAATTACATTGTCTATTAGAACCCTTAGCATATTAATTAAAATTGCTTTAAATTCTTGGTCTGATAATTCCAGTCTCTAACCACATCTGGTTCTGAATTTCTGTCTCCTCAAAAAGGCATGTATGACTTTGCCTTTTGGTCTCTATTATAATTTTTTTTTGATTTTTTGATAGTGGGACATTGTGTACAAGGTAAAAGAAACTGCTATAAATAGGCATTTACTAATGCAGTAGTGTGTTGTGGGGGAGAGGAAGCATTACATAGTCTTAGGGTTAGTTGTCAGTCTTTTAGTGAGCCAATACCTCTGGACTGTGAACTTCACAAGAGTTTCTCAATTTTGTTTTCCGCCTCCCTCATTGGGACAGAATGGCCAAGGTGGGCTGCATTGAGTATGCGCCTTCCCCTTGTCAGTTAAGCTCTGGTTGGCTAGTTTCCCCTAAGGGCAGGCTTGTTAAGAACAAGGTGCCTGGAGTATTTCAAAATGGTTCTTTTTCCTCCCCTCCAGCTGAGAGAAAGAGGTGATTTTTCTCAAATATTTGCTGTTGGAATTTGATTGACCTTTTGAAGATTAATCTCACAATATTGTCCCCCACTCCCTCCCTTGCCTGGATCCCTCTGGAGTTAAGACTCTCAAGAGTTGGCAACTCTGAGCCTCCAGCAATTCGTCAATTACAGGTTAGTTTTTTTTTCCCTGGGTTTTTTAATTAATTAATTTATTTTTTTTATTGATTTATTTTCTCTCCAGACACTGGTTACTGAGGCAGCTACTGCTTATGAGTCTCCGCTCTGGTAAGTCAAAATTCTCTGTATTTTACTTGTCTTTCCAATCTTGGAGGCAGCTGTTTGTCCTGTGTCCTCCTCTCCCTTAAGGATCCAAGAGTGTTGATTTTTTCTTTTTTCTTTTTTTTTTTTTTTTCTGGTTGATTGAGCTTTTAATGTTGTTCAGACAGAGGGTCAACTTCAAAACTCCTTACATGAAGTACTGGAAATTGGAAATGATTTGTTTTTTAAGTTTTATACATATTATCAATATGAAGAGGAAATGCTGGTTATTATGATGATAACATTTCTTTGAAATAAGTTGGGAAAGGCAACACAAAATATCTTGAAAATTACTATATCTAGAGAACACTGTGGCTTTAGAGTAATAAAAGTATATGCTTTATTAGTGAACAATAATTTTTAATTTGGGTATTTTTTTCAAGGCATTTGTGCCTTAAGTGATGCCAACTAGGGAGAAAATGTACTGAGGTGCCCTGTTGGTCTTGGTGAAGTAACTGCTCTGAAGTGTAGCCTTTGCTTTTCTTTTCTTGTGTTTTTGTTTTCTTTATATGTATGTAAGGGTATATTTTCAAGGTAGCAAGGCAAAGTGCCTTGTGCAGTAAAGGAAAGCCCCTTACTCTATGATAATTAATTTGCCACTTAAGATATTTTTGGTATAAAAAATGTTTTATTCATTAGTGTTGATCTATAAATATTTATTTTCTTAAAATAGTCAAATATAAGGCTAAATTATTGACTTTCCAATGTTTTCATAAATAAGTTTGATGCATTTTCTTACCTAGAATGTTTTATTCATTATTTGATATTCATTAAATCTATTAATTATTAATATAGTTTATTTTTATTTATATGTAATTATATTTTCTATATTTATTATTTATATATTATACTATTTAATAAATATTAAATAATCGTTAATTCAATATATGATTAATATTTTTAGAATTAACTCTAGAAAAGATACCATTTAAATTAGTATCGTAGGTAAGAATTTCTAATGTTGACTATATTTTGCATAGTTTAGCTCATTTCTCAATTATCTAGACATGCTGTTGTCTTTGAATTTTCCATGTGAAGTCATATGTAAATCCACACTTCCTGTCACAAAATATTATTTGATGGCTTATGTCTTTGAATGATTTTTTTAAAGCATCCTGGATGGACATGATAAAACATTTTTGCTAATTATGTGGCCAAAAACATATAACTTATTCTACTTTTCTACTTATACTTTTTTGCATATAATTTGAGACAAAACGAGTGTGGAGTAACTGTCAGTTTTTAGTTCCATTTTAAGAAAACATGTGCTGGCAATTTTGCAGAATAACTATGAATTTAGGATTGTCTCCATCTCTTTCTATTTCTATCTATTTTTGAAGTGGTAATTATTCCAAGCATATATTAATATTTAATTCCTTAACAAATTTCAGGTCTCACATTAAATGTCAATTCTAAATAATGGATTTGTTCCCCCACCAACACACATATAGCAACCATGATCTCTTTTTATCACATATATCATAATAGTGATGATTTGTGTGATTATGTGTCCACTATGACTCCCTTGGTAAATCAACCATAAGCTATCTAAGGACAGAGAACTTTGATCTTCTCTGCTCTATTGTCAATCTGGTTTGTGTCATAGGGTCAGTAGTTGATTAAAAACTAACAATAATAATGTTGAGAACATAAATAAATTCCTTATATAGTGTTTGTGACAATCTATAGTGTAAAATATTTAGATAAACTCAAATCCATCCCGTTCAGGGTTAGTGTGGATATTTCATTTAACTGTGCTTGATTTTTATCCCCACTCAATCATAAATAAAATGTAATTTTAAAAACATTTTCCTCCACTTTTAAAAGCTTACTAAACACAATGTTTTGTTATCTTAGCAAAATATATCAATGCTATAAGTATGCTGGAACCAAAAAAGATTAAAGTATGGATTGCCTTTTGTGTTATAATAGATCGTGGATGTAATAATTTCTATTTTTATAAAAAGTTACTATAAACAGATACAAATTGTAAAGCATACAGAAAGTGCAGTAAAAATATATAAATCTTTTAAAATTACCTTCCATAGTCTCACAACACAAAGAGGAGTCATTGCTAATATTTTAGCTTATTATATCAGGAACTTTCTTTTCTCTTGTGAAACTATGTGGTTATCAATGTGGTTGTGGGTGTAATGTATGCTATTAGGGATTTTTCCATGGATGAGCTGCATGCATGCATATGCACACATACTGTATACATATAGAGTTATAAGCATATAATTATGTGCGTATAATATACATCATGCATATTCTGTAAGGTGATACAAACCTTAAAATTTTGTAGCATGATTTTAGCTTTTTATTGAAAATCATTTTGCTGGTACTTTGCCATGTAATTCATTCGTAAGCAATTTTTAATGGCTAGGTATCACCATTTTCTTCTCTTTACTCATGTCGGACTATCTCAAATCATATAAAGTCTCTGCATAGCATCTGTTCTTTCATAAAGGAATTGCCACTGATGAATAGGTATTCTTTCAATGTGATAGTGAAACTATGATGAATTGAAATGAATTCTTCTTGTAATTTTCTTGAATATATCTGTATCATCTTCAATATAACCAGCTCTTTAGTCTATTCCTATTTCTCTGAGTATTAATGGTATTCTTGTTTTGGGACATAACTTGTTTCATAGTATGTGTTACCTCCTATGTAAACTCCATTGCCATCTTTCTTTTTATTTTTCATATGTTGCATCCTCAGCATCAGCATATGAAGATAAACAACACTAGAGGCAGAGTAGGACTAAAGAGCTTTCAGGCCAGTCCCCAACACAATGCCAATATCACCTACACTAAGCATATAGTTGGTTTCCAATTCCAGTTTACATGTTATTATATATATTGTTTATTTTTGGTTTCCTATGGACAACAGCGTGGAGAAGAAAAATATCATTATATCCCCTCTTTTTTTGGATAGATAATCTTGCATTTTGTTTCATTAAGATATTTTTTAAATGTTGATCATATGTTAGGCACTACTCTAAATACCAGACTACATCAATAAATAGAAAAAGAGCTTGCTCTATTATTGGAGGAGGAAGACAATAATCACATATGTAAATAAAATAATTTCAGTGCACATAAATTCTGTGAATAAACGTGAAGAAGCTAATGTCAGAAAATTATGGAAGGGGCTAATTTAGTAGAGTGGTAAAAATAAATCTATGTGTTGATTTTTGAACTGAGATTTAAATGATAAAGAAGTATTCACTTGAAATTCTGGATGATAAGTGTTCTATCCATGTGAGGAAAAAGACGTGATAATGTGTGGCATTTAAACAAAATAGAACAAAAAATAAATACAGGACACTGTTTAGCAAGGAAAGAGAACCCAAGAAATGGTTAGAGAAAAAGTCAAGTAGGTTATTGCAGGTCATGGAAAGGGGTTTGGATTTTTTATTACATAATATGAAGGTATCATTGGTTTTATGAATGATTGTGACAACTTCACATGTATTTATTTTAATCTTTCTGGATATTTTTAAAAATATTTATTTACTTATTCTTTAGAGACACAGAGAGAGAGAGGAGGAGACATAGGCAGAGGGAGAAGCAGGCTCCTCGCAGGGACCCCGATGTGGGACTGACTGGATGCTGGGATCAGGCCCTGAGCCGAAGGCAGACAGTTGACCACTGAGCCACCTAGGCGTCCCAATCTTTCTGGATATTATGTGGAGAATGAGTCTTATGGTGGCCAAATTGCAAGTACAGAGATAAGTTATGAAATTCTGACAATAATTTGAACATCTAATGATATTGAAAATGCCAACTTACAGTATAGCAAAAACACTGTAAAATATTCAAATTCTTTGAACATCAATTCTACTTTCTATAAATATATGCTAAATATATAATTATTATTGTGCTATGAGGAACTTTAGATATCACTATAGTTGTATTTAAAATAATGAATTCTTTAACAATTTAAATATCTAAAATAGACCTTCAAATACATTGCTATCTAATAATGTTTCACACTAAAACTATGCTTTAAAATTATATATCAAGACATAATGTGTTGTTTACAATATCTAAAGACAAACAACTTGTATGCTTCTAGTTAAATATGATTAATGCCACCTGTACTTGTACTTATTTTCTTCCCACCAAATCCCCCTTAAAAGACAAAAAAGGAATAAACTAAGATATTAACCAATGATGTAAGAAGAGTTAGTGAGTTTGATTACCAGCAATAAGTTGACATAAATAACAAAACACATTTGCAAGATTGGGATATGCGTGGGTAGACTGATACCTAAACATATGTGAAGACTTGCAAAAAGTTACATTAATTAAGTGGTTAATATTGGAATCGATAGAAGTTGCTCCAAACATTTAAGGAAACAGTAAGTTATGGAACTAACACTTCAATGAACAAGAAAAGTCAGTAGTTTTGTGGCAGTTGGTTATTCAGCTAGAAAGAAATGTGAGTTCTTAGTTCACATTTGACACAAATATGCCTTACAGGGACACCTGGGTGGCTCAGCGGTTGAGCATCTGCCTTTGGCTCAGGTCATGATCCTGGGGTCCTGGGATCGAGTCCTCACATTGGGCTCCCTGCAGGGATCCTGCTTCTCCTTCTGCCTATGTCTTTGCCTCTCTCTCCCTGTGTGTCTCCCGAATAAATAAATAAAATATATTTTTAAAAATATATGCCTTACAGGTTTTTTCTTACAAATGATAAGAAACATTTTTTAATGAAAAAAATAGAATGACTTTAGTGAGGGAACAGTTTCTTAAGTCGTAAAAAGTGCAAACAACTAGAGAAACAATGGAAGTTTTGAATAAATCTAAATGTTTAAATACAAAATATACTATAAACAAAATAAAACTAGAATTCATAGTAGGATACACTAACGAATTATTAAGAATATAAAAAGAAATTCAATTATTCAAGACAAAAACAGCAAATCATACTGTTGAAATTTACCAAATTTGAGCAAAATCTATGATCAGACATTATATAGAAGAGAAACAACTGGACAGTGCTCCGATGTTGTTGAAGAAATTGTAATAAATCTATGTGAGATACCATTTTAAATTCTGATTACTGGCACAATGAAAACCTTCATATGATTTGTAAAATTATTTTGAGTGCTAACTTGAAGATGTCATTCAAAGATGGAGTAAGACAAAAAAAAAAAAAAAAAAAAAAAGATGGAGTAAGACTTTTCACCCTATGCTAAACAACTTAGCAGGGTAAAAGGATTTCCAGAAGTCTAGCCCGAATTCTCAAGGCATGAACACTAGAATCTATGCAAGAGTTATATTCAAATGAATTCAAATACAAATTCCAACAGGAAAAATAAAAAATTCCAACAGGGCTTTTGATGGAGCTTGGGAGGCTGGATTTATATATTAAAAGGAAATGCAAGAATCAAATGATAGCCATGATAATCATGAAGAAATGTTATAATTTACTAAAATATGTTTTATTCAATAAGTGATATATATACTATCTCTCACTTCTCACACATACAGTCCAAGGGGTGTACAGATATCCTATGTCAATAACAGCACTATTTTTTTAAAGCCTGAGTATGAGGGGATCCCTGGGTGCCGCAGCGGTTTGGCGCCTGCCTTTGGCCCAGGGCACGATCCTGGAGACCAGGGATCGAATCCCACGTCAGGCTCCCGGTGCATGGAGCCTGCTTCTCCCTCTGCCTGTGTCTCTGCCTCTCTCTCTCTCTCTCTCTCTCTCTGTGACTATCATAAATAAATAAAAATTAAAAAAATAAAAATAAAGCCTGAGTATGAAATAAATATTCAACAAATGTATATCATTTAATAGATAAATATATTGTGATGTATTCATACAATGGAATATTATAGAATTGGGCAAATGGATAAATGAAAGCTGTAAACTCAACTTTGTGGATGTATTACAAATATAATTAATTTAATTTTAAGAAGGCAGATTACATTTATAAATATTGTGTAATAGGAGAACTACCAATCCATTGTTTATAAAGTCATCGTTAAATATTTTTAAATGTAGAAGTATGAAATTCATGGTAATTATTTATGTAATACAATTAGTTTAGCAACTTAGCAAATATTTAGCAAATAGAATCTTAATAGTACATAGGAACTTCAGGAATACAAACCTTGTTGTTTTCCATTAAAAAAATGTGGGATAATTCCAGGAATGTCCCAGTCAAACATGAGCTCAGTTAACTGACTGCAAACACAAGCTTAACACTGGCTCAAGTTTAGTAAAAAATAATTGTATGATCTGTCTAGGGGTACTTGAACTTCTTGTCATATTAGCTTTATAGTGTTTTATTGGTGATGGGATATTTTGTATATTTTGTTTTATTTTCAAATATCAAATTTAAAAAACAGATCATATAGTCTACTTTTATCCAGCTATCTCCAGTGTGAACATTACATTTTAAAGCATTCTGAATATAATCAAATATAATAATATAGTGCATCAAATAATTTCAATTATTTAAATATTGCTTTTACTTTTTTTACTTTTTCCATTTTTATTGAAAAAAATTGGCAAACATCACTGTATAAGATATATAGCATGTAAATTGATTTACAGATATTGTGAAATGATTACTACAATAAGTTCAGCTAACATTTGGCTTCTTTTGTAGATACAATAAAAAGAAAAGAAAAAACAATTAGGAAGAAAAAAATGAAATCTTAGGATTTACTCTCTTAACTACTTTCATATATACCACACAGCAGTGTTAGCTATAGTCATCATGTTGTATATTTTATATTTTAAAGAGTAAATCTTCCTTTTGTTCTCAGGTTATCTTCAATGACTATAGATTATAATTCTTTTTTCTTACTTTCAAGAACTCTTAATCTTTAAAAGTGATGCAGAAAACACACACATGTGTGTGCGCACACACATACACATTTTTTATTAACTTAAAACATACCTTTTTTTAGTCCTTTTGTTTGTACTGCATTCAATGATTTATGCAATGCCATTTATTATTAAATTTTATCTAGATGCATTCTCTGTAGTTATTAAAATATTTCAACCTTTTAAAATTTCCATCCGTGTACTGCATTGTAATATCATAATTCATTTAACATTTTCTATTTCTCTTCTCCTTGCATCAGTATTGACTCTATTTTATATCTTTACATCCATAATAATAATACAACTCATAGAGAAACAAATAATAATTCATTTTGTAACATCTATTTAGAAAATTGCTACATCTTTGAATCCAAAATAAAATCATATATTTGATGTAACAGTACATAAGCTTTGCTGAGAAAGTTAACATTTATTCCATGAAGTGTTTTTCATTTTTATTCTTTCCTTGCAAAAAAAAAAAAAGAAATCCTTTTTAATAATATTTTAAACAAAACACTTCTGTTGCCAGTTTGCCAAAGATTATGAAAGGAAAATTCTACTAAAAAAAAACAAAAACTTTATCCTTAAATTATAAATTAGAAACAGAACAGTATGGTGGGGGAAAAAGGCATTTTAATATTTTTATTATTGCTTATATTTTTATAGATTTGAATGCCATAGTCATGATTTTTTTCTAAGCCCTCTCACTATTATCTGAGCAATTTTTTTATATATATAATCTAGAAGTTCTGTAAGGAAAGTAGAGTACAAATACAAAAGAGGAGATGTAGAGCTAGATGTTGATAGTCTTCAGATTTGATAGTCGTAACAGAATGGCTATGTTCATATTGAAGCAGTCTATAATGACTGACGTAGATGTTTTCACAATGATGAGAGAAAAATGGAAACAATAGGATATGATGTAGTTTCCAGGAAGTCCTGTGTGAAATTTTTCCTTCAGAATGTTATAGCAATTAGAAAATTGTGAAAATTAAAATGTGTATCCCATTCTATAACTTATCCAAAACTTTCTTTTTCCAGCCCCAAATTACATGTTCAAATTGAAACTTGGAAGTACCTCTTACAGTAAAGGAAAGAAAAAAAAAAAGAACTCATCTCTTCCATATATATTAAGATCTTGTGAACACAATAGATTACACAGGAAAAGTTGCAGAAGTTGAGAACTGAAGTCTTGAAGTAAATTTGTTCCCCTAGACATCAAGGGTAAATTATTCTAGATCCACTTGATAAAAACAAATTAAATCTTGTATAATTGTTGATTAAAGATATTTTTGGTTACTCTAACATTGTCATCATATGGTTGAAATTGTCAGGAACACATCAGGAATTGTACACAGGCAAGCTCTGAGCATTAGAGGTCTAGAATACCACCTGACCACCCTTTGAAGTCTACTAAAAAAGGTTACATATAGCCACAGTTCTAGAGGAAGTCTTGGATTATAAGTTTCCATAAAAGGGCCATATAATGAAGGGTGGGCAGAATCTTAATTGCCTAAATTGGAGTACCTAGAATGTAATGTGTTTTAAGAGGGTGTCTGTGGAACCAACTCTGTGCAAAACAGGAAAGAAATTAACACATAATACATATTCTCCTAATTGAATTATGAGAATGATTATTGTATTAAACATTACAGTGTACATGAAGTGTTTATTGTGCTGCAAACCCTTGGACTAATAAGAAACAATTGAATATACAGTATCATTATATCATCAAGATTATCCTGTTAATGAAGACATTCTAGACTTCAAAGAAGAGAAGGGAAATGGAAAGACGTTCCTGGCTTAGAGGTAAAATATAATTGTGACATAGTGGCGGATTGCCAAAGCATATTAATTGTTTATTGGACAATAAGCTCTTGGAGGTCCATGGCTGTACCTTATCCCTATTTAAGCCTCAAACGTTCTCATAATGCCCATCACATAATAAACACCAACAAACAAATCAACTGATTTACTAATTAAAAGTTAACATGTGCTGTTGGCCATCTGCATGGCTTCTTTATCTACAATAACCAAACTATGGAAATGGCCCAAGTGTCCATCAACCGCTGCATGAATAAAAAAGTTGTGGTATATATACATGATGGAGTACTACTTGGCCATTAAAAAGAATGAAGTCTTGCAACTTGCACTGACATGACTGTAGCTAGAAGGTATTTGCTTTGCTTAAGGCTAAGTAAAATAAGTCAGTCAGAGAAAGACAAAGCACCATATTATTTCACTCATATGTGGAATTTAAGAAATAAAACAAATGAGCAAAGGGGAAAAAAGAGAAGGAAGCAAACCAAGATACAGACTTTAGAGAACAAACTCATGGTCACCAGAGGGGAGGTGGATGGGAGGATAGATGAAACAGGTGATTGGGATTAAAGATTGCACTTGTTGTGATGGTGTTGTACGGAAATATTGAATCACTATATTGTATGCCTGAAACTAATATTACACTGTATGTTAATTCAAATTTAAACAAAAACTTTAAAAAATCAATGTGGTAAGATGTTGCTTTTTTCTAAAACAACGTGAGAAGTTATTTGATAATTTTAACAACTATAGGAGTCAGTAACAATATCATTCGAAGCAATTATTAGGAAATATACTTCAAGAATGAGGGCCAGACAGGAAGCAGAGACAATTTTTAAGGAGGACTAGACTTTCGATATTTTTAACTCTGTCAAAAATACTTCTCTTGGGGTGCCTGGGTGGTTCAGTTGGTTAAGTGTCTGCCTTTGGCTCAGGTCATGATCCCACCACCGAACTAGGATTGGGCCCCACGTTGGGGTCCCTGCTTGGTGGGGAGCCTGCTTCTCCCTCTTCCTCTCTGCCCCTCACTTATGCTTTTTCTCTCTCTCTCAAATAAATGAATTAATGAATTAATGAATAAATAAATAAGATCATTAAGAAAATATTTATCATCAGCAACAAAATGGCCTCACAAATTTTTCACACTTAAATAAACAAACATAAATTTCCTCCTGGTAATATTGTCTCACTCTTTGTCTTACTCACATTGGACTACAAGTTAATTCAGCCTTTTGGAGCTGGAAGAGACTATTTTCTATTGCATTGGGTGACTATACTTGAAAAAATCAGTTGATTGCCTACTATATACTAGTCATAGGGGATCCCTGGGTGGCGCAGCGGTTTAGCGCCTGCCTTTGGCCCAGGGCGCGATCCTGGAGACCCGGGATCGAATCCCACGTCAGGCTCCCGGTGCATGGAGCCTGCTTCTCCCTCTGCCTGTGTCTCTGCCTCTCTCTCTCTCTCTCTCTGTGACTATCATAAATAAATAAAAATTAAAAAAAAAAAATTAAAAATTTATACTAGTCATAAATGCTATCAAATTCCTTATTTCATTCTTTCTTTCTTTATGGAGATGTGTAAGAAGATCCATGTAACTTGTTAAGTTCAGTTAACCTTTTTAGCTTTGATATGTACTTCAATTTTTACAACTATTACTAATACTTATATAACTTTTTTATTTTTAGTGTTTCCCAGTGACATGGACAATTAAAAAACTATATATTCTATATATTTTTTAACATTCTTTGGATCCATTTCAAATTTTCTCCTACCTTTACTCACACTTCTCCATGTCCTGCATAGGAAGTGGTAGCAAGTATGACAGTGGAAATGAGACTTAAAAGACACTGATGACATTGCTGGAAATACATAGTTTTGAGTTTCAGTAAGGTGAAAGATGTCTCTTGATAAAAATATATTCAGCCATTCCCGTATTAAACAATCTACCATTCAGTCAATCAGAAGATGACATTATGTCACAGAAATATAGTCCAGAAAAGTGTGATAAATAACCTGATATCTATTTTAAACGTGCGTCTTTTTAAATGTCAATTTTCTTACCATTTTGTATTAGAAAAACACATAGAAAAACAAAACAGATGTGGCTTTTTTTGGAAAAATTTATGTTAAAGCGATTAATAATCATTTTAATCCACCATAAATAATATATTTGATAGCTCATATTGAAATAAAATATTTTGTTTAGAAATATTTTGACCCACGATAGCAGTGGTTTAATGTAGTCTAGTTATAATGTAAAATTCTGACTCTTTAAAAACATTGAGATGACTTAGTGGATTAAATAATAAACACAGTTCTTTCTATAAATGCGTATGCACATCTATCTGTCATCTATCATATACACATATCTATAATATTGCATGCATGCATTCAAATATGTAGTATATATATCTGCATATATTTATGTTAATATGTATTAGCTTATACAGTAATTTAAAACCACTAAGTCTGAAGATGACTAATACTTAATATATCTTTCAAAAATCAGTTAAAATAGTGTAAGATATTTATGAAAATATCAGAAGATGGCTGGTATTTGTAGTATTCTTTAAAAATCATTATAATAGTAGTGTCAGATATTTATGAGTAAGAATAAACCCAATACCAATCTATGCACCAATGTGATGCACACAGAATGCAACCTCAGAAAAATTATTTATTTTATGATGTTGTAACACTGCATAACTTCCTGGAACTGACATAATTTCCTGGAACCAATATATAATAATACTATTCTTTTGTAACTTTGCAGATTAGACCAGGTAGCAGATGTCTCATAATGCAATACAAGCAGCAAATGAATTCAACATGAATGTAATTATAATTGTAGTATCATGTACCCATTTTAGTTAGTAGTACACATTGTTATATTTTTCATAGTTTAAAAAATCAGCACTGATACAGCTGACTTACAATGTAATTTACAGTAGTAATGAAAATGTATTCATTATCCCAGATCAATTTCTCCAACAGTCCCTGTACCATTTTTAGATCAGGCTCTTAACCTTAGTTAGATGACTGTAGATGAGGAGAGTGGTCCCCTTTCATCAAGATTAGAGATTCCCCTTTTTAATGTGCTCCTTAGGAAGCATCAACAAGCTTAATCAGTCTCTGCTGAGTTACATCTAAACCAAGTACCAAAATAAAGATTAAGGAATTCTTAGAATTAATAAAAACGAATTAACAAAAAATATATATGTTGCTTCTAACTTATCACAATTTTTTTCTTTCCTTACAGTCAAATTTTTAAACAAGCTGTACTGACCAAAACCACATAAAACTAGCTTTCCCTCCTTCCTAGCCCATGGTCTCTCTCGGGTCTATGATGTAGAGCTTATACAGTTTGTCATCTTAAGCAATGCCCCTACTTAGGAGCCTATCTGTTCTCTGATGTGTCATTACGAGAGTGTAGGAGCTACTCAGATAACTAATGGAGCTAGTCTTTTATAGCACTAAGCAAAAGTGGGAAAGCAAGGATTCTTTATTAAAATTAAAGGAATGGGGACCTGTGTGGCTCAGTCAGTTGGGCAGCTGCCTTGTGATTTTGGCTCTGGTCATGATCTCAAGGTCCTAGGATGGAGCTCCACATCCGGCTCTGCATTCAGTGGGGAATCTGCTTGAGGATTCTTCTCTCTCTCTCTCCCTCTTCATCTGACTCCCCCCCCCTTACACTCTTTCTCTCAAATAGATAAATAAATCTTAAAAAATAAAATTAAAGGAAAAAAAGCTAAAACTACTTGTATATTAATTTCAAATATACTGTTATATTCATATGAGTAACAAAACATATAATGTTAAAAACATTATATCAATAGTGGCATATTTTAAATGAACCATGAAGGAAAAACTCAGTGATAATGAGGAAATGCTTATTTTTGGTAATAATCATCAAAGTCCAAATTTAATAGGTAGTTTTCTTATAACCGTAAGCTCAAAAATAAGTAAAATAGATAAGTTAAGAGAATTCATAAAAGCAATCTTTTTTGAGTGTGTTTATTTTCTATTACAGTTAAGTTCCTCAAATATTTAATATATTTAGCTCCAAATACTTCCCTCTTTTCAAATATTTGTATTTTCATTTGGCTTTTCAGAATAATTTAAAAACCAAGTTAACTGATCACTGTGAAGCAATTATCATCTATCTTCTGACAGATCTCATGGTAATATTTCAATCTAGATGCCTTTTTTGAGTACAGGCAGAAGTAATTTCTTCACATCCCTTCAGAGGCACTCAAAATTTCTAAAGTCCTAAGATTTAATTTGTTATATCACTAATCCAAACATAGAATTTGTACTTCCCAGTCTCAATATTGGCAACACTGCTGATCCAAGTCAGAAAAACAAACCTTCTTCCCTCTATCTTTTTTTTTACCACTATTAAATCAATCACAGTATCTGATCACTCAATGACTTCACTCTTCCCTGTCTTGTTCCTGACGGTAGTAGAAAAGCTCTCAGTTTTTTCCTCATTAAACATGATACTAGCTGTGGTTTTTCAAATATGTCCTTTGCTTTGTTGATGTACCTTCCCTCTAAATCTACTTCGTTGAGTGCTTTTATCATGAATACTTTGTGAAATGTTATTTCTGCATCTATTGTGAGGATACAATGGTTATTAGCCTTTATTTTATTAATGTGGTGTGTGCCATTGATTGATTTGCCAATATTGAACTACCCTGGCAATTCAGGAATAAATTGTACTTGATCATGGTGAAGAATTTTTAAAATATATTGTTGGATTTGGTATACCAGTAGTTTGTTGAGAATTTTTGCATCTCTGTTCTTTAGGGATATTGGTCTGTAATTCTTCTTCTTCTTCTCCTTCTCCTTCTTTTCTTTCTTTCTTTCTTTCTTTCTTTCTTTCTTTCTTTCTTTCTTTCTTTCTTTCTTTTCTTTCTTTCTTTCTTTCTTTCTTTCTTTCTTTCTTTCTTTCTCTTCTTTCTTTCTTTCTTTCTTTCTTTCTTTCTTTTCTTTCTTTCTTCTTTCTTTCTTCTTTCTCTTTCTTTCTTTCTTTCTTTCTTTCTTTCTTTCTTTCTTTCTTTCTTTCTTTCTTTCTTTCTTTCTTCTTTTTTTTTTTTCTGGTGTCTTTATCTGATTTTGGTGTTAGGGTAATCCTGACCTAATAGAATGAGTTTAGAATTTTTTCTTCTTTTTCTATTTTTTGGAGTAATTTGAGAATAGGTATTAGCTCTTCATTAAATATTTGTGAGAAGTTTCCTGTGAAGCCATCTGGTCCTGAACTTTTGTTTGTTGGGAGTTTTTTGATTATTCATTCAATTTCTTTGCTGGTTATTGGTCTGTTCAGGTTTTCTATTTCTTCTTGTTTTAGTTTTGGTAATTTATATACTTCTAGGAGTTTCTCCATTTTTTTCTAGGTTGTCCAATTAGTTGGCATATAGTTTCCCATAATGTTCTTTTAAATTGATTGTATTTCTGTGGTACTGGTTTGATTTTTCTTCTCTCTTTTGTGATTTTATTTATTTGAGCCTTTTTTTCTTTTTGACTAGTTTGGCTAAAGATTCATCACTTTTACTAATTTTTTTTTCAGAGAATCAGCTCCCAGTTTCATTGATCTGTTCTATTGTGGGAATTTTTTTTGTTTTAGTTTCTATATTATTTTCATCGCTCTAATCTTTATTATTTCTTTCCTTCTGCTGGTTTGGATTTTTTGTCATTTTTTTCTAGCTACTTTAGATGTAGGTTGATTGAGACTTTTCTTGCCTCTAGAGGCAGGCATGTATTGCTGTAAAACTCTCTCTTAGAACTGCTTTTGCTGCCTTTCTAAGGTTTTGGACTGTTATGTTTTCATTTTCATTTGTTTTAATCTTTTTTTTTTAATTTCTTCTTTTATTTCCTAGTTGTTTCATTCATTGTTTTTGTAGCATGTTATTTAACTTCTACATATTTGTGGTCTCTCTAGATTTTTGCTTATGGGTGACTTCTAGTTTCAAGAAGTGTTGTCAGAAAAGATGAATAGCATGACTTCAATCTTCTCATATTTTTGAAGCTTGTTTTGTGGCCTAATATATGATCCATTCTATTTTGAATAATGTTCCTTGTGCACTTGAATGAAAAATGTGTATTCTGTTGTTTTAGGATGGGATGTTCTGAATATATCTGTTAAGGCTCATCTATTCCAGTGTCATTCAAAACAGTTGTTTCCTTGTTAATTTTCTGTTTAGAATATATGTCCATTGATATAACTGGGGTGTTAAAGTTTCCTACTATTAACATATTGCTATTGATTAGTTCCTTTATGTTTGTTATTTATCATTTTATATATATGGATATTCCATGTTGGAGCATAAATATTTACAGTAGTTAGATCTTGTTGCTATTATGTAGTGCACTTTCTTTGTCTCTTGCTATAGTCTTTGTTTTTTTTTTTTTTAAGATTTTATTTATTTATTCATGAGAGACACAGAGAGAGATGCAGAGACACAGGCAGAGGGAAATGCAGGCCTCATGCAGGGAGCCCGATGTAGGACTTGATCTTGGGACTCCACGCCCTGGGCGGAAGCCAGGCGCTCAACTGCTGAGCACCCATGCGTCCCTAGTCTTTGTTTTAAAATATAGTTTGTTGAATATAAGTACTGCCACTCTGGCTTTCTTTTAACATCCATTTGTATGATAGTTGATGGATGTTTAAGTTTGAATCTATTTTCTACCCTCATACCCACATTTTAGGTATATATTTTTATATTTTATATGCTTTTGTTTTGTGAGTTCTTTGATTTTTACAGAAATATTCATTTTAATGCCTTTGTATTTTCCACCTTTATATTGTCGTTGTTGGTCTCTCCTTTCCCTCAAAAAGTCCCTGCAATATTTCTTGCAGGGCTGGTTTAGTGGTTACAAACTCCTTTAGTTTTTGTTTGTCTGCGAAATGCTTTATTTCTCCCTCTATTCTGAATGATGGCCTTGCTGGATAGAGTATTTGTGGCTGCAGATTCTTCCCATTCAGCACTTTGAAAATAACATGTCACTCCCTTCTGGCTTGCCAGATTTCTGTTGAAAAATCTCCTGCTAGCCTATGGATTTTCCTTTGTAAGTTAATGACTACTTTAGTCTTGCTGCTTTTAAGATTTTTACTTTATCACTATATTTTGCAAATTTAATTACAATATACCTGGGTGTGGGTCTGCTTTTGTTGATTTTGATGGGAGTTCTCTGTGCCTCCTAGATCCGGATGTCTGTTTCCTTCCCCAAATTAGTGAAGTTTTCGGCTATTATTTCTTCAAATACATTCTATGCCCTCTTTTCTCTCTCTTCTTCTTCTGGGACTCCTATAATATGAATATTATGATTTTTGTTATTATGTTTGAATTCCATAAGTCTATTCTCTTTTTGCATAATTCTTTCTCTCTTTTGTTCAGCTTCATTGCTTTCCATTACTCTTTCTTCAGGTTATTAATTCCTCTGCTTCTTCCAGTCTGTAGCACCTGCAGTGTATGTTCATGTGTTCTGCTGTGTTCTAGCTTTCTATCCTTCAGGCCAGTTGTCTGCAGAGGTTCTCCTTACCTACTTTGGGCGATGTTTGGTCCCTGGTCTAAATGTGAGTTTTAATGAGGGGTGCTTTGGTCTGCTTTTGAAATGAGACTTGTCACCATCTCCACTGGAAAGGATGTTCTGCAAAACTCTGGTCAAAGAGATGTAGTGTGGGTAGGGTTTGTGCTGGTCTTCTGGAGGAGAGGCCCTTACTGAGGTAAATAAGAAGGAGGATGGAATTTCCACCAGTGTACAGTGGGTGGGATTTAGTTTAAGCTACTTAGACAGTCAGTGTCTATGCTGCCCTGCTTCCCATAGGTGGCTCTATAAGTAAGGTAGAGAAATGATGCTGGACAGCTCCTTTGCTTTGGGATTGGTCTTTCTGTGAACGCTGTCTCAGGGGCACACTCTGAGAAGAGCAGGTCATCTCCCCACTGTGTGCCCCAGGCATTCTTCAGATCCCTGTTTCCGATCTGTAGGCCCTCAGGTTGTTTGCCTGCCTTCTCTCCAAGAGCAACACAAGTACCCTCCCAGCCAAGACCACTGACCTTTAAAACTCCAGGCTTTATGTGCCTCTGGTTACAAGAACTCATGAAATTAAGCCCCTTTCATTTTCCAAGATAAAGGCTATGGAGAAACATTCTCCTTGCACATTCCCCTGTGTGCTCGTCTCTCTTGCCCTCTTCTGCAACCATGGATCCCTCTCCTCCACAGCAGCCAGCATTCATTTCTTCCCTAAACCATGTCTCCATACTTTCTACCTTCTTCAGTGTGGCCTCTTGTCTCCCTTTAGTTGTGGAATTTGTTCTGTCAGTCTTCTGGTCAATTTCTGGGGTATTTAGGATGACTTGATACTTATCTAGTTGTGTTTGTAGGATGAGGCAACTCTAGGGTCCTCCTATGCCACCGCCACCTTCCTGCTGGTCTTCTCACCCTCGGAAACTTTCATATAGCTTATAACAACATATCAGATAATATTTCTTTATTTTCCTCTTTATATTATGCCTCATTTCCTTATTCTCTATGTTCTCGCTATATTATACTCATTTAGTCATTCAGAAATGCTATGCTCTATCCCACCTCTCTATATCTTCTTCATCACCCCCCCCAAAAGAGTATACATACATACTGAAAATATAAATAATACATACTGAAAATTTTCCCTTTGTTATGTAGACTAGACTTCTCTGGCTCAGTTTCAGTTTTTCTTGGACTTTTATTTTTCTTGATCATTTCTACTAAAATGAATGAGTCTTCTTACCATTTCAGGCCCTTCCTGATATTTGTAGTGATAAGATATAAGAATCTGGTTTGAATAAAAGAAAGAAAAAGGCTTTTCAGCCTGCTTTGTAAATCACCTCAAGCCTTTCCCAAAATGAATGAAAATATCTTATATCCTGGCATAGTTCACCAGTGGACTTTTGCATTATTTTTAGAACAAATATTTAAAACAACTCGATTTTTTGTTTGTTTTGTAATGTAGTTTGTCCTATTGACATGTATACCCTGTGGGAAACTCCAGAAAAAGTCATAGCTCATTGAGATCAGCGTCTGCTGTCTGTTCATACTGTCTTCCTTCCATTTCTCCTTCTCTCTCTCTCTTCCTTTTTTGCATTCCCAATTCATGGCATACTTTGTTTAATGTTACTTTAAAAAAAACCTACTTCATAATTGGTTTGGTAATTATAGTTTAAGATTTTTTTTTAATTTTTGTGATTCTAGTGGTTACTTTCATTTCAGTTGCTTCTACACAGCAGTTTTTTGTTTATGTTCGCACCTTTTTAAATCATTCTGTCACCTATGGGGAGACTGTATTCTAAAACTTTTAGTTCTCAGTTCAGCATCTGGCTTACTTCCTCCAGCTTAAAAATCTCACTTCCATCCCTTGAACAGGAAAATAAGGGGAAATGCTATCCTGGTCCAATAGATATTAGATAATGGAAATTAAAAAATAAATGTGACATTCTGCAATTATGTTAGTGCTACAATTAAAATGACATTTAAGGGTATGCATACCTCCCAGAACTTAGGATACCTCCTCAGAGAACCTTATGCCTGTATTTCAGGCACCTTGACACTGAACTGTGATGCTATGGTACTTAACTAGACCAGTGACCTGCCTATAAATATATTCTAAAATATGTGCAATGACCAACTCCCTGTAACTTAGTTCATTTCTGTTAGGGAAGGGAGGGAAGCTGGTTGAAGATGAATGATGCCAAAAACAGCAGAGAGATTTTTTTTTTTCTAAAGAGGGATAATTAAAGAAACAGAAGGCAAAATGATGTTCTAAAAATCATTTATAGATAAGGACACCCCCCTCAAAAAAAAAGTATGCTGATATTAAACATAGGAGTAATCAGAGGGCCCCTAAGTTTGGCTAGGTTTTGCACCCCTCTGGTATGAATGCCAGCCTATTCAAGTGCATAATAACTGTAGTAAGAGTAAAAGGCCAGACACAAAGCCAATATTAGGTGTCAGAATTTAATTACTTGAATTTCTCCTTGTATTAGTTCTTGCCTGTACCTAGCCGTCCTTATCCCGCTGGCTTAGCTAACAAGCTTGCTTAAGACCAGAACTTCTTCAAATCATTCTCCTTCAAAACTGAGTATAATTTAGCTGAAAGAAATGAAACTCCATCAGTAAGTATCACATAGACACTGTCTCTTTACCAGTATTACTAAAGCAAATATGAACTGCACTTCTGCTATGACTATTTAATCCTTCTGCCAATATGCTGAGTGTCTTAGTTGCTGTATCAATTGCTTTGCAAACAATGAATAGATTCCTTGTTATATAAATTCTCCTGGTATGTCATTTTTCCAAATTAGCTACAGATTTTAACAAACTGAGTACAAATACAGTAGGTAAGATGTTTTCCTCATTTTATGAATATTATAGTCATAAGTAAGCATAATGAGTTTTGGAAACATAAAATGAATGCAATTCAAAAAAAGTATTTCTGAATGTAGTAAAAGCAAAAAATGTCGATCAAAGAGAGATGCACTATCATTTGAATTTTTTCAAGAAATGTCATATTTTTATTGATTTATATAAATTAAAATTATTTTCAATATAACTTATCTCTATTTAAAAAAAAATTCAACCTCCTTGCATAGCTTTCATTCATGTGTAAGCAAGGTTAAATTTAGCAGCATTTCAGATTAATCACAAGAAATTATATTGTGCATCTGCCCCCATGCTTATAAACTTCTAAAATGACATATTCAAAATCTGCTTTCTTGTTAGAAAGAAAACATCTTTAAAATCATATTTTCAGGTTGTTTTAAATTTAAGAGCCTGTAATAGAAAAGTCTTCTGTTCACAAATGATTACAAGACACTTTTTTATATCATATTCTGGACTTATTCCACTTTTTCACTTTAAGGGTTTCATATGCCACATCTTTATTCTCATGGTGGTAATTTTTTGTGTCTCTCCTTTGGCTGGTCTCAAAATTACTTTTGCAATTTGCATCATTGTAACAGAAATTTATTGAACACTTGCTATGTACAGCCTAATGTTTACTTTTATATGGAGTATGAAAGTTTGAAGGAAATATGGCTTCTTCACTTCTCTCAGGAAGCCAACAAATAGTTGCAGGTGAAATGATAACATTTTCAACATCTTTTCCTATTAAATGACTCAGAGGCTTAGCAGTTCTCTATTATTGATAAAACAGGATATTTCAATGGTGGCACTATTGACAGGCTGTCCCTTGGAGTGGGGTCTTTCCTGTGCTCTGTGAAATGTTTAGCAGCATCCCTGCTATGCCAATAGCACCCATCCTCCCACACAGTTGTGACAACAACAAAAAATATCTCCCAATATTGTCAAATGAAGCTTGTGACTGTTTCCCAGAGAGTCATATGCTTCCCCCCATTTTTAGTTGCATGCTTGTCACGAGAAAACTAATTTCTGTTTCTAAGCCTATTCAAGGCCCGTTTACTGCTGTTTCTAATTATATGAATTAATTAAATATTAAATTAACACATAGAACATTAAGAAAAATAGTTTGTATTAAGAAAATTAGGTGCTTTGGAAGCAATAAAAGTGAGTCAGCATAATTAATGACAAGATGGTGTGCGATAAGTATAAGATATGATTGAAGGCAAAGATACAAAACTCTTCTTAAAGGATGAGACCAAGGTATTTCAAAAATGTTTTTTTAAATAATAAATTTATTTTTTATTGGTGTTCAATTTGCCAACATACAGAATAACACCCAGTGCTCATCCCGTCAAGTGCCCCCCACAGTGCCCGTCACCCAGCCACCCCCACCCCCTGCCCTCCTCCCCTTCCACCACCCACAGTTCGTTTCCCAGAGTTAGGAGTCTCTCATGTTCTGTCTCCCTTTCTGATATTTCCCACTCATTTTTTCTCCTTATATTCCCTTTCACTATTTTTTATATTCCCCAAGTGAATGAGACCATATAATGTTTGTCCTTCTCCAATTGACTTATTTCACTCAGCATAATACCCTCCAGTTCCATCGACGTTGAAGCAAATGGTGGGAATTTGTCGTTTCTAATGGCTGAGGAATATTCCATTGTATACATAGACCACATCTTCTTTATCCACTCATCTTTCTATGGACACCGAGGCTCCTTCCACAGTTTGGCTATTGTGGACATTGCTGCTATAAACATCGGGGTGCAGGTGTCCCGGCGTTTCATTGCATCTGTATCTTTGGGGTAAATCCCCAACAGTGCAATTGCTGGACCGTAGGGCAGGTCTATTTTTAACTCTTTGAGGAACCTCCACACAGTTTTCCAGAGTGGCTGCACCAGTTCACATTCCCACCAACAGTGTAAGAGGGTTCCCTTTTCTCCGCATCCTCTCTGAAATTCGTGGTTTCCTGCCTTGTTAATTTCCCCCATTCTCACTGGTGTGAGGTGGGATCTCATTGTGGTTTTGATTTGTATTTCTCTGATGGCAAGTGATGCAGAGCATTTTCTCATATGCATGTTGGCCATGTCTATGTCTTCCTCTGTGAGATTTCTGTTCATGTCTTTTGCCCATTTCATGATTGGATTGTTTGTTTCTTTGGTGTTGAGTTTAAGAAGTTCTTTATAGATCTTGGAAACTGAAACTGGCCCTTTATCTGATAGGTCATTTGCAAATAGCTTCTCCCATTCTGTAGGTTGTCTTTTAGTTTTGTTGACTGTATCCTTTGCTATGCAAAAGCTTCTGATCTTGATGAACAGACACATAGATCAATGGAACAGAATAAAAAATCCAGAAGTGGACCCTCAACTTTATGGTCAACTAATATTCGATAAAGGAGGAAAGACTATCCACTGGAAGAAAGTCTCTTCAATAAATGGTGCTGGGAAAATTGGACATCCACATGCAGAAGAATGAAACTAGACCACTCTCTTACACCATACACAAAGATAAACTCAAAATGGATGAAAGATCTAAATGTGAGACAAGATTCCATCAAAATCCTAGAGGAGAACACAGGCAACACCCTTTTTGTACTTGGCCACAGTAACTTCTTGCAAGGTATTTAAAAAATGTAACAAATTTCTCCCATTGCATTGGGGAAAGTGAAATTGGTTACTAAAAATTCTTCTAAGCATACAAGAGAGACAATATAAACCTATTTTGAGTGTGGACTCCAATACTAGAAACAAAGTCTTTGGTCAACATTAAGAGAATGGAATGTCTGTGTACATGCATAAGGTGAATCAAATAACCATCTTTTTATTAGGAGCTATATACTGAAGCTAACTTTTTATTTTAACCACCTAACTATACCTCTTGATGAAAAGTATAATTCAAAGAAAACTCTGGGGATAGTTCAAATGAAAGAATATACTGAAGTGGGTAAACAAGGGGGGGGGAAATTAGATTTTACTGTGAAAATTTAGGAAAAGATCGGGACCTTTAAATATTTATTTAATTATTTATTATTTATTTTTGTTTCTCAAAAGAAACAAAGCCAAATTGTTTTTTGTTGTTGTTGTTTGTAGTTTTCTGTTATATTTTCTTTATTTACAAATTTAATCTACCTTTTGAAAATCTAAATTAAAGTGGATATAAATTATCAAACTTTCTGCCTATGCAACTCCATTTATGCATGTGTACCCCTATAGAACATTAATTAAATACATCTACATGCATAAATATACAAATGTCCTCAGTCTTACTTCCCCCCTTCTATTTCAGTAATCTTTATATATGTATCAGTGTTTGTTGTATGTTTCTTTGCATGCATGTGTATTTATAATATATACATTTATATTATAAAATACATTATATATAGCACATATATTACAAAAAAGAACAGAATTATTTATAAATTGCCCCACTACTAAATATATTAGCAACTTATAATAATAATAATAATTTCTTACATGTAACTATAAATACATGATATTTATATATATAAATGAAAAATTATACATTCTCTCTCTAATATTTTTTTTAATTTCCTCCTTTTGAGAAGTTTTTAACTTACATTCCTCATTTTTACATATAATTCTGAAATGTTTAAACTTGTGCATAGACGGATTACTTTTGTTGAAGACATTCCTGGAGTTGGAATTATGACAAGAGTTTAGGCTACCTGTCTGACTCTTTATAGCCCCAGTCTTATCAAAGGCATGATCTTGTTCTCCTTGAGTGCTTGGGTTTCAGTTAGAATATAAGATAGGAAAAAAAAAAAAGAATATAAGATAGGAGCAGAAATAAGTCAATCGGAGAAGGACAAACATTATATGTTCCCATTCATTTGGGGAATATAAATAATAGTGAAAGAGAATAGAAGGGAAGGGAGAAGAAATGGGTAGGAAATGTCAGAAAGGGAGACGGAACATGAAGACTCCTAACTCTGGGAAACGAACTAGGGGTGGTGGAAGGGGAGGAGGGCGGGGGGTGGGGGTGACTGGGTGACGGGCACTGAAGGGGGCACTTGACGGGATGAGCACTGGGTGTTATTCTGTATGTTGGCAAATTGAACACCAATAAAAAATAAATTTATTATTAAAAAAATAAATAAGATAGGAGCAAAAACACAGTACTAGCCTGGGAGGTAAAGGGGCCATGGAATGGAAACACAGTCTTCAAGGAGTCTCTATACTTCCATGTTCTTCTTTTCCATTAATACGTCATGTTCCACTTAAAAAAAAAAAAAGGTGAAAGAATATAAAAATACTAAAAACAGCCCCATCCCCCCAACCCAAAGCAAGTCTAGCCAGTCAGCTGCAAAGGTCACATTCAGTTTCTGCTTGCAGGTTTAGTTCCCTCTGAGGTCTCCTATTTCACCAATCTGACAAACAAATAAAAAGCCACACTCGGATTAAATAGTTCCCAGTGCTGCAATCCCATTCAGTGGCCTTGCTATCTGGGAAGCACGTTGCCTTTGACTGATGTCTTGGACTCCTTCCAGGAATCTTCTGATGTTTCTGCCTCCAGGGAACAACCACCACTTGTAATGAAGCAGGGTTGCTTCACCCTGCCCTGCTCATGTGTACCTTTTAATTAGCCCAGGGTCACACACTCTGTTAGATAACACAGTGCATTTCTCACATTATGAGATGTAAAATCCCAAATTGTCAAATAAGGGAACTAATGATCTTTGAACTAAACAGGCTGGCATTTTTGTCTGGAGAGGGATATACCAGAAGCAGCTGGGGTTATTTTAAAGCTTTCATCTGTCTTCTCAGCAGCTTCAACTTAATAATATTAATGCTAGGTGGTTCTTATTTTAGTTCCATTCCTATCAAACTAAGAGCAAAGGTTAATTCCTTTTCTGGCCTTTGTGCTTTGGCAAGTGAACACACTGAATATTAAATGAATAAAAACGAGTAATCATTTGCCTCTCTTTATATATTTAGAGAAAGTTACCATGAGAACAAATATTATAAAATATTTTCTTTCAATAGAACCATTAATAATACTAGGTAAAATGAAAGTATACAAGAATGCAATGTTTTTCCTTCATGCTAATTAGTTGTCACTTTTTTGTATGAGTATATAGCTGGCTTTAGCAGCCACCTATATTATAGTGTATAATAAATGTTCTGTGTGGGAATTGTATTTATGATGGGCCAGGAAAGGACACAGTCTTGGTGACTGGATTCCTTAGTCATACAATTCCATGTTAAAAAGAGAGAGAGAGAAAGAGAAAGAGAGAGAGCATTAGAGAACTCCTTGGCCATGGCTAGCTACTAAAAAAGGCAAGAGACAAGTAGTAGTGAGTCAAAGACTTGGGGAGAAGGGAGGAGGGTAAGGGAAGGAGCTAGAATACTAAAGAAATTTCTAGGTAGTCACTTCTTATTTTTAAACTGATGACCTTGGGATCCCTGGGTGGCTCAGCGGTTTGGCGCCTGCCTTTGGCCCAGGGCGCGATCCTGGAGACCCAGGATCGAATCCCACATCGGACTCCCGGTGCATGGAGCCTGCTTCTCCCTCTGCCTGTGTCTCTGCCTCTCTCTCTCTCTCTCACTGTGTGCCTATCATAAATAAATAAAAAATAAAAAAATAAATAAATAAACTGATGACCTAGTCCAGTAATTTATGAATTTGAGAACACTCTTACTAGTAATACATTTCTATAACTAACTTTATGAAACCTTGTGTTAAGAATCCAGTGTGGTCAGTTTTTATGATTAGTTGCTGATCTTTGATCAGCAAATACAAACATAGACCTATAATATCTTAGTAGTGTATCATTCAAGATGGTCACCTCTACAATAACAAAATAATGGATGTGTGTGTATGTTTTACACACAAAAATTATTATTAATTACAAAGCTGAATACATGATAGCATGTTCAATTCTCTTAAATGATGACCAAGATCACAGTTAGTTCCCTTTAGCTTGTTTAAACTTTAGACAGGCTTCTTTGTGGCTGGAGGTCTCTAACTTCCCTTTTCGTAGAGCATTCACATTAGAAACTTCCCAATATAAATTATTTATCTGTCCCTTTAAGATCTTGTATCAGTTTGTTCTCTGTGGATAACAGAGGAGATGGCGGGATGGGTTAAATGAGCATTAAGAGGGCACTTGTGATGAGCGCTGGGTGTTGTATGTAAGTGATGAATCACTAAATCCTACTCCCAAACCTAATATTACAGTATATGTTAACTAACAGGAATTTAAATAACAACGTGGAGGGGGAAAAAAAAAGATGTAAATCTTCTACAACCCAGGAATATCTTTCTCCTGTACCTAGAGGTCATCCCTTTGAAATCCAATCATCACAAAAGATAATAAATCTTCCAGTTTTGGGGGGGAGCTAGGAACCTTGTTTTGATAAGTTACAATCAGCATTCAGGGATGGCCTAAATCACACTAAGCATACCCTCTTTCAAGTCCTCCATTACTTTTCCATTAGTTCACAAGTTATTAAAAATAACTTTGACTTCTATTGCAATAGTCTTAACTAAAGTCTTCTATGTTGTTTTTAACAAATGTCATGCAATTTTTATTTTACATTAAATACCAGATTCTGGGCAGCCCAGGTGGCTCAGTGGTTTAGCACCACCTTCAGCCCAGATCCTGATCCTGGAGTCCCAGGATTGAGTTCCACGTCGGGCTTCCTGCATGGAGCCTGCTCCTCCCTCTGCCTGTGTCTCTGTCTCTGTCTCTGTCTCTGTCTCTCTCTCTGTGTGTGTCTTTTATGAATAAATAAATAAAATCTTAAAAATAAATAAATAAATAAATAAATAAATAAATAAATAAATAAATACCGGATTCTGACACTGGGTCTGTGGAACCCCATGTCATAATTAAGGACTTAATTCTTACTATTTTTAACAATGGGTGCCTCTTGTATTTGATGATTCATTTAAAAACACTTAAAGTTGTGAACTTGACAAGGCCCCAAAATAGAAAATCTGTACTCTTGCTTACCATGAGGAATATTTCTGCTGTGTAAAATACAAATTTATCTCTCCTAGCTATTATATGCCATTCAGTCATAAGGAAGGTGACTCAGTTCTTTCTCTTTCAGAAATTAGAATAAGCAGATTATAGATTAGATAATCTCCATAGTTTCCCTTTACTTTAACATATTTAAAGTAAAAATTAAAAAAAAAAAGAAAATCCGATCTCACAGTTTCATTATTAATTTGTTACTTTCTATAAGCCCAATACAGTTGAAAATATTCAGGACATGAACATTTATGAGAGCTCAAGAAGATAGATATCTAATATGTCCATCATTAATCTTTAATTAATACATTTAAATTAATTTTAAATACATGTACTTAAATCTTCACATAATTATTCATAGTGTAAGTGACCAGAAATGATAGTGTATTTTATTTATCAAATATGTCTCCAAAACTTCTGAAAAAAAATTCTAAAATTCAAATACACGTCCATTCACACAAATGTGTGATGTTATTAATTTTAATTGTATTAATTTTATTTTATTTACAAGCTCTGATGACAAAAATTATGGCTTAGATAATTCTCTGTGTAATATAAGTAACGCTCCTTTTAATGAAGTTTACATAGCCTGGCTACCTAGTATCTTATCTTGTTAGAATCACTGAGAAATTCTTTATGGCAAATACATTTAATTCTCTGAAACTAGTTACAAAAGAGGATAATACACAGAAGGAATCAAACATCCTTTGCTAAAAAAAAATTTAAAAATCCCCTTACAAATAATCAATTATAAACTACTCAATATTTAAATATATCTAATAAATTCCACTAGATACCTTTATTTGGAAAGTAGGATTTAAATCTATTAGGTTGTGAGTGAAATAATGACATCTTTACTCATTCACAGGTATCTTAGAAGAGAAGTCTGGAATGGCAGAAACATCACAAACACATGCTAGAACTCTCCCATCCCACCTCCACTGAGGGTTTATGTTCAGTTTGAGATTGCTTCAAAAGCAGACCCTGGGGTAAGGCTCTGCACGTAATTCAATTATTTTGTTGGTGAAGGAAATCTGACCTTAGGAGTGAGGAAAAGAGACATCAAGAAAAGGCAGTTTATCGAGGTTATGTTCTGTTATCAAAATATAATTTTGTGTGGACTGTAGCTTAATCGTGTTGAGGAAAATCAGAAAGCCACAATAAAATACACAACTCAGTGATTCCCTGAGGAGTGAAGTGGCCGAGGGTCTGTGTAAGCCAACCGCCACCTATAATTGGTTGGATGCTGCTGGGTGAGGGGTGCTCTAAATTGCCTTCCAAGGGATGACTGGCGATAGAAACCATCAGGCAAAGAATGGAATCCAGGTTGATTCCAGCCCTTCCTGCCCAAGCCCAGATGCGGCCTACGACTTCCTCCCATCACTGTCATTCCTGAAACCACTGTCAGTAATCAAATTTTAAGTTCTTAATTTAAGATACATTGATTCAGCTTCCTAGACTCCCAAGAGTTTTCACTGGAGCACTACAGGCAAGGTTATATTAGTAATCTGGAAAAAAAATCCCTTGTATTGCTTACACAGTTATTATTACACATATTACTGATAACTCCATATATTACAATCATATTTTTATCAGTCTTGGGAATTCCATTTAAAAATTCTAAAATACTAAAAAAAAATTCTAAATATTTTAAGCATTTATTCTACACAAAAGCATCCTGATTTTTTTTATTGTGGGGTTTTGTCCCCCTTGCATCAGGGTTTGATGATGTAAAGGTATATATAAGCTATGAACTTAAATAATGACTCTTTACCTTCTACCAATCATGTATAACTATATTAAATAAGAAGAAATTCACTTGAGATAAGGAGTTTGGGGAAAAGAATACAAAATAGTGAATTAAGGAAGCCAAGGAAGGAAAGATTTGTAAGAAGTGAAGTCTGCACTATCAAATGGCATAGAAAGGTCATGTAGGAAAAAGACTAATAAGTGTCTGTTGTATTAACCCTTTCCCCCTCCACCAGAGTCTCTAAGGCAATATTCTGTGTTCTCTTTACACAGATTTCCAAGGATCTGGTGTCCTGTTCCTGAGTTCTAGCATAGTGGTTATAATAATGTTATCTGTTGGCAGATCTCACCCTTGACTAAATTCAGCCTTGAAGTTCTTCAAGGTACTTGATACCTACAGTGTTTCCTACACTGAATTATTTGTTGAATAACAAAATATAGCCAATTTCCCATTCTCAAAAAAGGGTACAAACTAATTAGAAAAATGGAAATTAATCAATCAAATTGACAGCGCACCACACACAAATATATGGTTGCACACTGTGAGGAGTGTTACAAAAAACATTAACTTTTGCTGTAGTAAACATAACAGAATCAATATTATTCAGCAGTTGTTCAGAGCATGTTTCTCTTTCTTTTCTGAGAGTAACTTTTAACCCAAGAGATGAAGAATGAAGAAACATCAGGAAGAGGAGGAGAGAAATTTATAAATGAAATAGCATCAAAATGAAGATAGACAATAGGCAATTTGGTAAACCATGTTTACATATACATGTCCATCAATTTGACATATAACCCTAAATCAATAAAATAAATAAAAATAAAACAGTCCAGACAAATAGTAAAAGAGACTAAACTAACTTTATATGACAAACTAACTTTATTTCTATCTGAAACAATCCCATTTAAAATATAAGATGCTTACCAATTCTGACACTGTTGGTGGGAGCAAAAACTGGTGCAGCCACTCTGGAAAACATGGAGTTTCCTCAAAAAGTTAAAAATAGAGCCGCCCTATGACTTAAAAATTGTGCTACTAGGTATTTATCCAAAAGAAACAAATATAGTGATTTGAAGGGGCACATACATCCCATTGTTTATGGTAATAATGTCCACAATAGCCAAAATATGAAAAGGGCCCAGATGTCTATCAACAGATGAATGGATAAAGAAGATGTGAGATATATGTATATCTATATCTATATAAAATATTTCTTAGCCATCAAAAAGGGTGAAATCTTGCCATTTGTAACAACATGGATGGAACTAGAGGGTATTATGCTAAGCAAAATAAGTCAGAGAAAAACAAATACTATATGATTTCACTCATGTGCAATTTAAACAACAAAACAGATGAACGTCAAGTGGGACAAGAGAGAAAGGTAAACCATAAAACAGACTTGTGACTCCAGGAAACAAACAGGGTTGTGGGAGGAGAGATGAGTTGGGAGATGGGGTAACTGGGTGATGAGCATTAAGGGGGGTACTCAAGGTAATGAACACTGGGTGTTAAATACAACTAATGAGTGACTGAATTCTACCCCTAAACTAATAATACAGTGTATATTAACTAAATTGAATTTAAATTAAAAAAATATGTTTACCAATTCCTTCTTTGTTTTATTTGTATATAGGTAGGTGCTTTTTTTCTTTTTCTTCTTCTTGTTGCTTATAAATACATAGATTCAATAATTATTGTCATCATTGATAAATATTTAGAGGTTAAAGTGCCTGAAGAATTTGAATGAAAAAAATATAGCTTATTGGTGTCTGACAAATGCAAAAGTCACAAAAAATATGCATTCTCTTTGACCTTATAAATCTATGCCTAGGGATTTAACAATAACAAGTAATTGAGTATATGAATAAATATTTCATTACAAGACAAGGGTACAATATAGTTTACTTATTATAGTTTATAAGTAGAAGAATATAGTACAAATATCTAATATTAAATGGCTACTTAAATTGAGATTCACATGAATAAAAATTTCAGGAGCTAAAATTTATGCTGCAGGCATGTTTTGATTATATACATTATGCTCATGGAGTAATTTTGGATTTCAAAAGTTTTTAAAATATGCAAGATTTGGCTTTATATATACACCTATAGTCTTTGTTGTAGACAACATCAATGTTTCTCATAGACATAGACGAAGATACACCCCAAAACATCGAGCTACATCTGACTACTGGACCATGTATAATTTATAGGTTTCCATTTTGGTTTGGTTGAATTTTCTATGTATTCTATAATAGTCATCTAGATAATTGCTACTGATGAAATAAATTGAAGTCTTAGAAGTTACCGTATGTATAGAATATGATTGAAGGGCAAATTCAAGTATGAATAATATTTTTTTCTTATATTTCTTTGTAAAGAACTTTTAAAGGTGCAATCCTATCTAACTTATTTACTTTTTTTAGGTTTATTTATTTATTTTAGGGGGGATGGGCAGAGGGAAAGAGAGAAAGAGAGAATCTTAAGCTGACTCCTTGCTGAGTGGGGTGCCTGACAAAGGGCTTGATCCTACAACACTGGAATCATGGACTAAGCTGAAATCAAGAGTCAGACACTTAACCGACTGAGCCACCCAGGTTACCCTACCTAACTTATTCTTTTTTTTTAAGGTTTTTATTTATTTATTCATGAGAGACACAAGGAGAGAGAGAGAGGCAGAGGGAGAAGCAGGCTCCATGCAGGGACCCAATATGGGACTCGATCCCGGGTCTCTAGGATCAGGCCCTGGGCTGAAGGTGGCACTAAACCACTGAGCCACCTAGGCTGCCCTACCTAACTTACTCTTATGATAACTTAGTAGAGGTTACTTTCCCACCATTCTGTCATTTTGTTTAACTTTATAGTAACTGCCTACTGTATAAATAGATACCCTGCATGATAAAGCAATAGGAAAACATGTCTGTGATACAGCAGTGTTAAGCCCAAAGATTACAGGGGGTGTTTTCTATGCTGTTCAGTCAAGCATCATGATATGGATAAATAGGCCAGATAGTAATTATGAAAATCAAAGATGATAAATAAATATAAATTGGACTTAGTTAATGTAATTATATAGAATGTGAGGCAACATAATGGTACAAATAAGAAAAATTTATTTATGGCACATTGAACAAAGCTGCAAAGAAACAAATAAAAATATGTACAATAGGCTCACAAAGAAAAAAAGCGAAAGATCCTAGGTGTTCAAGATGAATATACTTCTCACTCTCAATATCTTTCCACACCAACCCATCTAACACATTTCTGTTAATTTTATTAATTACCCCTTTATATCATGTAAGTCCTCTGTTCAAAGTCATTCAGTCATTTTCTATTACCAGTAGGTTGAAATCTGACTGTGCTTTCTAGAATTTATGATGCTTAGTCATCTGGCTGTAGCCTGTATTTCTAAGTTTAGTTACCCATACCAGTTAACTCACCAGAAATTGTTAATAGGATGTGACATAAAACCACCATCTCTACTTCCACTGCTAAACCTCACACTTAAGAAGAGGGTTTATTTGGATTGTCCAAACTCTCAAACTTTGAATTTGACCATAGTCTTTGGTGGCACAGATTTTTTAAAGTTATTAATTGTTTAAAAACAATTCTAAGTGCTACATCTCCCTTTTCTCCTCTGCAAAGACAAATGTAAAGCTTCCTTAAAGGCGAGCAGGAGTTCTTTGCCCTTGTATCTACTCAGGATGGGCCTATGTCTCTACCAGTTTTTCCTGAAATATGGAAATAAATGTTCATGCACTCCTTTGTAGCTCAACCGCACTGTCTGCTCAGGTTGCAGAGATAACAAAGAGAGTCAGGTGGGCAAAATGGAGGAACAGTGACTCTTTTGGGTTTTTTTGTTTCTTTAGTTGTAACACATCATTAATTAGCCTAAAATGTCTCCTTCTGATTGAATTTGTCACATTTCTACACCAGCATTTTATTATTTTTAAAGATGTTATTTATTTATGAGAGACACGCAGAGAGAGGCAGAGACACAGGCAGAGGGAGAAGCAAGCTCCCTGTGGGGAGCCTGATGAGGGACTCGATCCTAGGACCCTGGGATCATGACTTGAGCCAAAGGCAGACACTCAACCACTGAGCCACCCAGGTGATCCTAGTTTATTTTATTTTAAAGATATATTTGTTTCAGAAAGAGAGAGAGTGGAAGGGAAGGTAAAAGAAGGAGAGAGAGAGAGTCTTAAGCCAACTCGCTGCTGATCATGGAGCTCAAAGTGGAGCTTGATCCTGTGACCCTGAGATCATGACACAAACAGAAATCAAGAGTTTTACACTTAACTGACTGAAGCACCCAGGTGCCTCTACACTGACATTATAAATGGATTCTTAACTAGTGATAAATATTTGGGGAGAGTAAAGGCTTTCCTATTTTGCTTCCTCTGTGTATAAGTACCCCAAAATTTTATAGAGTAATGGCAGGTCAAGGGTTCTTCATATTACACCATGACAATATTGTGCTTTAGTCACATGAATGGAAGCATCAAATCTCTCTTGCTAACCATTTGTCTTCCAATGCCCGAGTATTATATGTATATTTATCTTTAGTTCCAGATTAATGAAATGTTATCAAGAGAACTTTAAAACAAAAACAGAAAACTACAGAGGTGTGTGGGTGGTTAGTCAGTTAAGCAACCAACCTTTGACTTCAGCTCAGGTCATGATCTTGGGGCTCTGGGATTGAGTCCCACATTGAGCGTGGCACTCAGTGTGGAGTTTACTTGTCCCTCTCCCTCTGCTCTTCCCTTTATTCTCTCTCTCTCAAATAAACAAATAAGAGAAATCTTAAAAAAAAAGACTACAGTAATGGGTCTATATTTGGTGTAAAATCAGATATTTGCAATAATTATATCATAATTTCCTTGAATTTCCATGTTTTCTACATGAATCTCTCTTACCTATCGATAATTATATTTCAAATGTTTCCTTTCATAAGAAGTTGCAGGTGTATGAAACCAATAAATAATTTATGCAGGAATAATTTCATATTAGAGTTTTATCTCAATAGTTTGACTAAAAACTGAACAGGATGCTCCTCACTGGTCATTAAGCTAAAACATTTTTCTCCCAGTGGTCTGTGTTTTAGTTTTGGAAAAAGGTATGTTCTGGCATATGTGTGTGTAAGTACATCAATCTTTCTTTCACTATTCATTTAGGAAATGGATATGCATTCTTATAGAAAGAAGAGCCCTGGAATACACAATGAGGATATGTTAAATACCATTTTTGATTACATACTATGTAGTTACAGCACTTTTAGCATTCCAAGATACGTACAAATATCCATTATTTCATGAAACCGTTCATTCCTCCTATATTCTTGTCACCTCTGCCATGATTAGCATTTGTAAGATATGTAAAGCTTAAATTCACAATATCAAAAATCATTTTCACTCTCTCCTTTAATTTGGATATTTAAGCTGCCTTGTATAACTGGGTAGCCCAATCACATTTCATAAATACCATCAATTTTCACTTTCAAAATCATGGTATTCTCCTATCTTAAAAAAATTTAGAGAGGGTATCATTGAGCACAAATGAGTGTCAAAAAAAAAAAAAAAAAAAAAAGACAGCCATGCTAGTAGTATCAGAAAAGAATCAGGTTCCAGACCTCTAAGTAAGATTAGGATGGACTTCTCAGCTACTATCAGATTCCTGGTTGACAAGGATCCAGGCTGGATTCTATCCAGGTAGGTAAGTAGTAAGAAATAATAGGGAGGAAATCCTCCTAAGTATTCCTACCTGCTGGAATTCGGTGTAGCCATGCTTACACTCCAGCTACCTCAGCTCTTAGTCAATTAATAAGCAGAACCTATTTGTAAACTCTAGTGGCCAAGCTGTTATGTTTCCAGGCTAAATTATTTTGTTCCAAGTAAGTTATAGGCACTTAGACATTGCTAAATGTTCATTATAGAATTAAATGAGACTATTGTTGTACATGAGTTCACTACAAAGGGGGACCTCAAAGGGAGAGGGGTCAAAAGTGAAAACTTCTTCTATCTCTTGTAGATAGAATTGGAGGTACATTAACTACATATAAGGGCTGGAATTCAAATCAACTAGTACCACATACTCACTAATAAATGAGAATATCCATTTACCATGGTGTTGGGGTATGAGCCAGGGAGCCTCTGTACTCAGAATTAACAATTTGGTTGCTGAACTGTGGAGCGGTACTGTAGATGCCAGAGGACCAGCCAAGACTCAGTGTAATAATGGCATAGGCAGATGTATGGATTTGGGAGCTGGAGAAGTAACTATTTACCTAAATAAATAATTTTAATATTTTAAAAACCAATATGGATATAGTCTTGTGCCGGCTGAATATCAGCACTGTATAAAGGATTTTTAAAAAATAATATGTCATACTACTTTATAAATATCTAAAATCAAATCTTAGCTGACAATGTATTTGGTTACCTCTGTTGTTAAGAGCGTTTTGGATTCCTAGAAAAGAGTTATTATAGAATACCATTAAGTATACAAGGAGGTAGCTTCTCTGTTGAATGATGCAGCAGGAGAAAGCAGGCTACAAACTTCAAGGAGACAAAGCCCTGGCAGCAAGTTATCACATTTTTCTTCTTCTTCTTCTTCTTCTTCTTCTTCTTCTTCTTCTTCTTCTTCTTCTTCTTCTTCTTCTTCTTCTTCTTTCTTCTTCTTCTTCTTCTTCTTCTTCTTCTTCTTCTTCTTTCTTTCTTCTTTCTTCTTTCTTCTTTCTTCTTCTCTCTTTCTCCATCTTTTTTTTTCCTGCACATTCTGCTCAAATTTACTTTGGCCAGTGGTTTTAAAACAGATTACATAAAACATAGCTTCCATTAGTGGCTATTCTGATGACCTAATCACTGTTTTAAATATTAAATAGCAAAAGTAATAGTTTTTGCCAATAGAAAAAAATTCCACTAGCCTTGAGGCCATTTTGTTTGAGAGGTCCAATGTTTTGGACCTTTGCCTTGCCTGATTAGTTCTGTTTCCTTAGTACAGTTAGCCTTGTTTAAGTAAATGGTTCTAGACTTTGTAAAACAGAAATTTATTAGATTTTTATGACATTCTGTAAAACAGAAGCTTATTAGATTTTTATGACATTCTGTGACATTCTATGCATCTTTTTGTAATCTATCTGTTGAATAGATAGAAACTATTGTATTCACTTTATGAAATTCATGTGTAGTCTTATTTTAAGGAAATTTTAATAATCACATCAAATTGAGGCATATCAGCTCTTCTACTGAAATCTATTATCAAAAACTTTAGAAAATTTAAAGAGCCAAGAAAAGACACATACAATTATATTATTACCAAAGTGATAATATAAAAGTAATATATAAGGTTTTGATGTAACATCCTCTACATTTTTGTACATAAATATATGTATGTTTATACAAACACATATTTATTTTTATACATATAGTGGCCTAAATTTTTGCATAATATCATATCATCACTATTACAAATACCAAGTAATCAATACTTTAATAATTACGTAACATTTAAACACACACACAAACTATTCATAGGTAATCCATTTTATTAAATATTTGGACTTTTCAAATATTTTGCATTTGGAAACGAATTTCTTTGTTTATACAATTTGCCTTTTGGGTCTTATCCTTTCCTTTATGGCATATTATTAGACATAGAATTACCGAGATTATGGACATTTCTGTAACATGTTGCATATTCTGCCAAAATAATTCAAGTTTATTTTAAAAATAAAAGTCCAGAGTAAGTATACTCAGAATGCAGATGTTCATTCTGAAAAGTTAAAATGGACTCAATGGAGTCATTCAGAGAAGGGGAAATTTTATATCCTGCCATCAGCCTCCCAGATTTAACTACAATTAAGTCTTAGATTATAAAAGTTTCTTTCTATCCCTTTTAAAAGCTTTCTTCCTCTATACCTATTTGGGCAGTAGGTAGATGATAGATCTATTGATAGATGGATAGATAGGTCATTTCAGTCTTAAATATATTATTTTGGAGCTAGCTTTTTTCATTTGCTATATCATCAATGATATTGACATATATTTCCAAATTGTTTTCAAGTGTTGTTCTTACTTTGATCTCTACCAAGATGTTAGAGTGAGCAGAATATATGCATCATATCAGGTGAAAGTACAAAATTGCTAAATAATATATGAAGCTTTCTCAAGAGAAGTAAAATAAAAAAATCCCATGAATATAAGTGAAAAAGTGTCTTAAATACAGAGCTATTATCTAACAAGGTGGTGCTTTTCAGGAAGAAATATATATCTTGGGATCCCTGGGTGGCGCAGCGGTTTGGCGCCTGCCTTTGGCCCAGGGCCCGATCCTGGAGACCCGGGATCGAATCCCACGTCGGGCTCCCGGTGCATGGAGCCTGCTTCTCCTTCTGCCTATGTCTCTGCCTCTCTCTCTCTCTCTCTCTCTGTGTGACTATCATAAATAAATAAAAATTAAAAAAAAAAAAAAAAAAAAAAAAAAAAAAGAAATATATATCTTAAAAGTTAAGGCTATTTTTAATGTTATGTCACAAATAGAGAAATGAGGTATTGGGTGTGTATAAGACAGGGACAGGTAGTCAGAATCTTATATGTGTGGGACCCTGTAAATGCTGTCTCAGTAAAAGGGATGTTCCAGTTAAATGAAACATCTCATCTATCCTGGGCTGAGTTTTATAGCCATATATCAAAGGCCATATATATCCTTATAATCCTTATTAATATATCCTTATTAATCCATATTTATATATATCCATATTTATATATATCCATATATATATAAAACTCATATATATGACATATACATGTCAAAGGCTGTATATATGTATACATATATATATATTTATATATATCCTTATTTATCCGTATTTATATATATCCTTGTATATATAAAACTCAAATTGTTATCATATTTAGAGATAGAGTCTTTAAAAATGTAATTAAGTTAAAATGAAGTCATTAAGGTGCTTCCCAATCCGATATGACTTGTTTCCTTATAAGATGAGGAAATTTGGACACAGACATAAAAGAAGAATGTCATGTGAACATGAAGATGGTGATCTGAAGTCAAGGACATAGGACTCAAAATAAACCAACCCTGTCAATACCTTGATAACAGATTTTTTGCCTTCCTGTGAGAAAATAAATTTCTGTTGTTTAAACCATCCAATCTATGGTACTTTGTTATGGCAGCCCTCACAAACTGTTAGACTGGCTATGATGGGGCTTTGCCTTTGTGAGAAGATTCTCCTATTAGGGAAGAAAATGCCAAACCATTTACCACAGGAGTATTAAATTCAAATGTGCTTTTCCAAAGCAGAAGGTAAGAATTCATCTTAAAAGTTTAGAACCATAGGAACTTGGGTATATTGATAGCACACAGGAAATTATTTTCTTATATTTTTTTCTATAATGTAGACACAGAAAGAAAAAATATTGCTTAAAATTTGTTTATAAACCAAATTTCCAACTATCACAGATTATTCGACTAGTTTAAAGGTCTTCAAAAAAAATAAATAAATGAGCACAGAATGTAAAACAGAGAAAATTCAAGAGATGATAGCATGCATTGCATTTTTACTTAATAAAAGAGATGAAAGGAGAATCATGAACAATAAAACATTGAACAAAGGAGCATATTTTGGAGGAAAAAGATGTATAATGTCAGTAGAAATATAATGTATTTATTGAAACTTGAATCTTATCAAGTTATGACTTGATACTTAATGGTGAGTAGCTTTCTTGATTCTAATGTAGTCACATGTATCAAACTTTCCCTTTATGACAGTGTTTTCTTTATCTTGCTTAAATAACTTATCTTTACTCCAAAGTTATGCAGATATTTCCCTGTGTTATCTTCTAGAAGTGTTCTTATTTTGTCATTTATGCCTCAATTTGATTTTTGTTTGTGAATTGACATAGGGATCAAATTTTACCTTTTTTTCTTTAAGAATTCAAGGGACTTCATGTTATGTGTTGAAATTAAGATCTTTTTCCGACTGTTCTTTGTCATCAAACACCCATGTCTATGGAAATCTGTTTCTGGACTTCCATTCATTTTGTTCTGTCAGTATTGTGGAATAAAGAAGGTATTTGTAGCACATATAGGCCATGGATGTCTCAAATCAGGAAGATATAAAGAATACGTATACATTAATTGGAAAAAGCAGAAAATTCAATATAGAAAAGGCTTAGACAGTAACTTCAAAACGGAGGATGTACAAGTTGTTGGTGAACATATCAAAAGGTTCTCCATTATGTTGTCACTAGGAAAATAAAAAGTAAAACCTCAATGAGATAACACTACAGGTAAAGCAGAAATGCTACAGCTGAAAATAGACTGGCAATATCAAATGTTGTCAAGAAAATGAAGAATAATCTAGACTTGCTGGGGACATAGTAAAGTTATAATCAATTTTTGGTAATATGTTAAGATTTATATAACTTTGAAGATTATGCATGCATATTTTCAGCAACCAGCAAAAGATATTTGAAAGACATCAACACCCCAAAAGTGAATACAACCTATCAACAATCAAATGTTTAAAGTAATGATGAGATAATTATAAAACAAAACACTATATAGCAAAGTAAATGAAAAAAAAATCTACACTGACATTATGAGTCATCCTATGTGTTCAAAGATTCTTATACTAAAATGTCAAAAATAAGCAAAAAATAATTATGGTTCAGTGGTGGTAGAAGTAGTAATAGAAACTTTGAGTAGGAGGCAGGGATATTTAGGAGGAGCATGAAGGAATTTCTGGAAATATTTCTGATATTTTATTTTCCTATTTTTAGTTTGGGTGGTAGTTGTATGGTTATATGCTCTCATAGTTTTGAGGTACATGTATGACTTATGTATTTTTCTGCAATGTTTGCTTACAATTCAATCATATAATTTATTAGAAGTCAATAGGTGTGAGAAATTTCATATAAGGAATCATAGTGATGATGCAGTTTATTAATCTACTTAGGATTAAATCAATGAGATAAAAGGTAATTTCTAAAAAGTGAAAGGAAATAAAAACAAATCTAACCATATTTCAAGTTATTTACATAATCACAATGGAGAAGGAATTATTTTTAGTCTTCAGAACATTGATTTCTTAGTTTGTTCTTAGCTAAATTTTATTTATAATCAAGTAAAACTGCAGACAAATCTTAAAATTTATTCTGCTTTCTTATTGTTCAAAATGACACTGTTATTATTACATTGAAATTATATATATATACACACATATATATATATGTGTGTGTGTATAGATAGATAAAAATAACAACTAACTATGCTAAAGTTAGATTTTCAGTTCAAGAGGGCAAAGAAATGTAAGTTTAAAATCAAGGAATATGTGTAAGCATCCTGTAATATAAGATATGAAGTTGAAATATCAATATAAATTCGTGAATTAAAAACCATCCATCAGCTCTATCTCAGTTATAGTAAAACAACACTATGACACATGAGCTAAGCAGCCATGGTGGCCAAGACTTAAGCTAATATGGGCCCAGTAGTAAGAACTGTCATGGACCAAGGCAAGTGTAGCTACTCTGCCTGTGAATATTCAATCTGTCAGAACAAAGATCAACGTTAAACTGTGGATATTGCATGCACCATTGCCTAAGGAGACCAACAACCCACTTGATGACAAATTAAGCAGCATCTTTGGGGTCTGCTTCTCTTTTATGCCCCTGGGAAGTCCACGTGCTTAACCATCTTCACAAATCTTTGTCAGTGAAGCCCTTATCATCCCTTTTGACCTTGACAATCATAACAGTAATTGCAGCCTCCTGACTCCTGGCCTCTGTTACTTTGGAGACCCATCATTAAGCTCTGCAGTTGCCTCTTCTACATCAGCCCTGTTTGGCAGAGGAGGACATCATAGTGCTGTGGGTGCCCCTCTCAATTCATAGTCTTGGTACATGGTGTGTCTTCTGGACTGTTTTATGGAATATAAATCTGTGATAAGTATTCTGAGCAGAGTAATATATCCATTCCAGGGACACCTGGGTGGCTCAGGCAGCTGAACATCAGACTCTTGATTTCTAATCAGGTCATGATCTCGGGGTCATGCACTTAAGACGCGTGTCGGGCTCCACTCTGAGCATGGAGCCTGCTTGAGATTCTCTCTCTCTCCTCATCTTCCCCTCCCCCCACTTGTATGCACATGCTTTCTCTCCAAAAAATAAATGATAATATATCCACTCCAGCATACCCACCTCCCTTAACCTCCTTCATCCTCAACTCCCTTTATCTCAATTTAGTGTTCTCCATTGCTTCTCCAAGGTTTCCAACTGCAAACAGTAGCAACTTTTTTTTTTTTTTTCCAGATTTTCAGTACAAGAGAACACCCTTGAGGTGTTTTCTGGGATCTGTGTCCTGGGAAACAGTCCTCAATTCAATAAGTAGTTGCTTACATACGCTTATATTTTGATCAAGAACGCTCAAGATACAATCCTAGGCTCTAATTCATACTTGATGCCTATTTCTTATAACTCTCTGGTTTATAGTATCTTTCCTATGTTAGGTTCAGTGTGTTCCTAGACAGGTTTTTCTGGGATTTATAGCCATCATTATTCTGCTAGTCAGGAAAGGATGTAAGGGTAGCTCCTGAGGAAGAAACAAAACAAAACAAAAAACTGTCCCTTGTTGGGGAAGCATCTTCTTTTCCTTTGCAGCATCTTTTGGTTTAATAGAAATTCTAATTTTACTAGTTTTACTAGTTTTTTACTCTCTTTCTAAACCCAGAATCCAGAAGGGGCTTTAGAGCCAAATATAGATATACTGTCAAGTATATCCATATACATACCCTACCCCATATTTCAGGATCCCAGGTTTTTCCATGAGGCCCTGACCTTCATATAACAAACCTGCCAGCGCTGAGCATATATCTCTGGAAGTCTCCAACTGTAACAAGTGGTTACTCACCTTCAGTCTATTATAGTTTAAGAAGTGAAGGCCTCTTTCAAGACCCTCTGCCTCTTATTCTTAACTATTGACTGCTTGTCAATAGTTTATCTTAACCATCAATTAACTATTAATAGTCTTAATATCCCTCTGATAGCATTAATACAACTTAGCAGTACCAGTCAGTTCTATTGTTATTATGGACAATGTCCTCCTATTCACTGTCTTCTCCTCCATATTTTTTTGAATGCATGAATCATACCTTCTGCTCCAGCATTCCTTACCACTGGAGTATTTTTCAAGGTAGCTGCTAGTGAAATATTTAGCAGCTGGACACTATCTTTTGCTAGAGGAATTTGCACCCCACCTACTAAATGTACCTACATTTGATGCGTGGTGTATGAGCTAATTCCAAATTCCTCATCTTATCCCCTATACTCTTGAGATAGTTCTGGTACCATTTGTGTTAGTCTTGATCCTCTAAGAAGTAGACACTTAGAATGAATTAGCCATGCATGGGATTTATTAAGATTAATGCCCCATCAAGAAAAAGGGGAAGGAAACAGGAAAGTTGGGGAGAGATATTAGACTATGATGTTGGTCCCAGCTGAAGGCTGTAGGTAAAGAAGGAAGATTGAGTGAAAGCATCTGATAAGGCAAAACAGGTTTAAGAGTTTAGTCAGTTCCCTCCTGACCCAAAGTCACCTCTCAGTTGAGTCCCATGACTCCCAGGACCAGGACTAAGTTAATAAGCTTGGTATGCTCAGTCTTTGACTGAACTTTGTGGGAAGGGTGGTCTCAGTGTGAACACAGTGATAAATTACAAAATATAACAGCTGGAGCCATCAGTCAACTACACTCTGCAGATAGAAATTGAGAGGCACTTGTTCATGGCTGCCACATGTATAAATATATCCAGGTCTAGATATCTAGATGTAGCACTGAAGGATTCAATAGATTTAAATTGAATTATCAAACATTAAGCTGTTTTGATATATTATGTACTGCATTGTTTAGAAAGATCAATACAATATTTATGGTATGAGTGAATTTGTGCATTCACTGTATTTACAGATATGTAATGATGCCTTGGAGGTATGTTTGGGTTATAATGGGGTAAAGAATTGCACATTTTGGTTGTGTTTGTTTGGAGTCTTTTTAGGCCAGAGAACAATTAGAAATCTTCTATAATAATCCATGTGAGAATGAAATATAAGTCAGAAATGAGTGTTGAAAAATGTTACAGAAGTACATGTGCATAAACAAGTGACTAAAGTGAAATAGGTGGAATAAGAATGAGAAGTATCTAGGATGACTGCCAGGTTTTGGCTTCTTTGACTTGTGATGATGATGACATTTCTTCTGATGGAGAATATAGAGTGAAAGAAGCTCTGTTGTTAATGCTAGTGGGTGTAGTGTGATATAATGACTTTCTGACACCTGTGGATCATTCAGGTTAGGTTCATTTCACTAGGGTTTAGAAAAGAATACTGTAGGATAAAGATACAGATTGTGTGATGAAGCTCTCATATGGAGTGAGAGGACCGAGGCATCAGTGTTAAAAGTTTGGGGGCCTAGTGAGAATTTTTTTTCAAAAGCCAAAGTAGAGATAATACTAAGAGAAAGAAAGTTTTTAATATAAATATTACTGAGAAATGAATAAAACCAAGGAATCTAATGAGTTCAAAGTGTCCATAATTAGGAACACATTGAGGAATTCTCCTAGACAGTCAGCTGAGTCATGCAGATGAAATCCTGACCATATATATTATGAAGCAGTGGGAGGCAAAGTAAAAATAAGTTTCCTCTAAATTTCCTCTCATTTTTAGTTGGAAGCCTAGCTCTATGACTATATGAAGTCCCAAATATATACCACAAAAGAAAATTCTATCTGCTGTATTGTTTTCTAGCTATTCCAGGTGTATTTGAATAACCCATGGACAACTATATTCACTTTATTGTAATTTGAAAGCCCATGTCTATCAAGATTCAAAGACTCTGAGGAAACCTACCCTTAGCTATGACTTGAGGTTCAGGATCATGTGTCTTCTTTCTTCCCACTCTTCTTATGCCTATCATCTACTTCAATCTCTCCTCAATCCCCATGTCATATAAGCCTTTGTCTCAGGGTTCAGAATCTCAGTTGAAAACTAACTCATTACTACAGTATAATTATTTTGAGTATCTGGAGGATTCGTCTTCTGGAAAATGCGAGTGAAATAGCTTTGAACCTTCATGTAGTCTGCATTCTATGTATTACTACTGGTAAAATTCTTACTTTTTAGAAAAAATCTTACTGTTTCTTGAACTATTTGGACTATATACAATTTATTGTATCCATCTATTTCCACTTACACAGAGAGGTATCTATACTTTATAGATAAGCATATGTGTATATGTCTATGATGCCCAGATCATTTTATTAATTTAAAAATTGAATGATACGTTATATTTTTCTTTATATGGCATTTTACAAAACCACCTTAATAAAGTAAATCATTTCATATGTTTACATTATATGATATAAAACAATATTTATAAATATTGCTATTTCTTTTTAAATATTGTCCTTTAGCGTGATCCTGGAGTTCCGGGATTGATTCCCACATCAGACTCCCTGCATGGAGTCTGCTTCTCCCTCTGGCTATGCCTCTGCCTCTCTCTCTGTCTCTCATGAATAAATAAACAAAGTCTTTAAAAAAATAAATAAATATTATCCTTTATCCATTGTCCATTTATTTAAAATGTATAACAAAAGAGTAGTAACCTAGAAGTCACCCAAATCTTAAGTATAGAAGATGCATAATTTAGATTGATTAATATTCGATATTTATGACAAATAATTTAGACAGTGTAGTAGTACGCACCACAAATATTTTGATATAGTTTATTTTCAGTTTTCCTTTTTCCTTGTCTACATAAGCTACCATCTTACTGTATCATTTTCATTGAGTGTGTGTGTGTGTGTGTGTTTGTATGAAATTTTATATCACAACTTTGCAAATATTGTATACGGCGATCCTTTTAGGTTGGTCTCCTTATACAATTTTATATCAGTCCACACATTTTAAAAATAATTACTATCTTCCAAAAAGCAATTAAATACTATGGTCTTGTCAACTTCCTATATATAAAGACCAGTAATACATTCTTCTTTAAAAAGCACTGGTTACTTTAATTGAACAATGAGACAATTAATAGATTGAAAGTGGGGGTGAGAAGTACTTAAAATCACTTATTATAGTAAAAGTAATATCTATAATATCCATTGAGAGTTAGAAAAAGAAAAAAATAGTAACAATGCATGCTGAGAAAATGATGCCACAGTACTTCACTCATTCAGAATACTGGAGATCTAGCTGTGAAAGATATGTATGAAATAAGCTAAAATCATAGCAAAGGCTTTAAATAAATGCATGCTAGAGTATCTGATTAGGAGTAAATTACACCAATCTTCCTTCCAGCTGAATGTGTGGACTGAAGATTTAGCCACAAATATATGCATAGTTTGACAAGTGTAGAACATACTTATTGTTTATAAATGTGTGTATATTGACCTTGCAGTCATTAATACATTTATACAATAATTAATGAACTTGGGTCTAAAAGGAGATAGAAAATGATAGACTTATAATTGCATTTGATGAGTCTGAAAGTAAGCAACAGGTCTTTCCCTCTATGGCAAGAAGATGAGAAGAGTAAGGTTATAGGAAGAGAGTTGGGAAGTGATGAAATTCACATATAAGAGTTTAACTTTTTCAGGGAATATAGATGTATAAATACCCACATGTAGGATACCTTGTATGAGTAATTTAAATGTTTGTAATCTGGGGGACGTCTAATATACTGCTTAACATCTTTGGCTTTTTTGAGACAGATTGTGATTTACAAAATTGAGAATGAAAAACAAAATGAAGAACTACCCAAATAGAAAATAAATTGCTTGATCCATTAAACTATTAAAGAAGATATATCCATTCAAATATTAGTATGAGCGGGACACCTGGGTGTCTCAGCAGTTGAGCATCTGCCTTTGGCCCAGGGCATGATCCTGGAGTCCCAGATCGAGTCCCACATCAGGCTCATGCATGGAGCCTACTTCTCCCTCTGCCTGTGTCTCTGCCTCTCTCTATCTGTATATGTCTCATGAATAAATAAATAAAATAAAAAAAACAAATATTTGTATGAGCAACTATTATAGTCTATTTCCCTTTTCTGTATTATCATAATTAACTGAGTCAAACTCAAATAATTTATATTATTCTGAAGTATGAATGTACTTCTTGTTAAGAGTCTCTAGTAAATGTATATATGTTTGCCCATAAGAGGGTAAAACTTACCAAGATAAGTTGCTTTCTTGCTTCATTAATTTTACTTTCTATATTTTACTCATGACATTTATTCAATTACATTATTTCTTTTTCTTTTTTTTCAAGTTTTTATTTAAATCCCAATTAGTTAACAAGCTGCAATATTAGTTTGAGGTGTAGAATCTAGTGATTCATCACTTACATACAACACCCAGTGCTCAGCACAAAAGTGCCCTCCTTATTCCCCATCACTCATTTGGTCTATCTCCCATATACCTCCCCAACATAACCATCAGTTTATTATCTATAGTTCAGAGTCTGTTTCTTAGTTTGCCTCTCTTTTTTTCACCCCCTCTGTTTATTTATTTCTTAAATTCCACATTTGAGTGAAATCATATGGTATTTGACTTTGACTTACTTCGTTTAGCATAATACTCTCTAGTTCTATCCACGTTTAATGCAATCCATATCAAAAGCTACCATTTTTCAGAGAGCTAGAACAAACAATCCTAAAATTTATATGGAACCACTAAAGACCCCGAATAGCCAAATCAATCCTGAAAAAGAAAAGCAAAGCTGCAGCATCACAATTCCAGGTTTGAAATTATATTACAAAGCTGTAGTGATCAAACCAATATGATGCTGGCACAAAAATAGACACAATAGATTAATGGAACAGAATAGAAAACTCAGAATGAGCCCACAAGTATGGGCAATCTTCAACAAAGCAGGGAAGCACAGCCAATGGGAAAATCAATGTCTCTTCAACAAGTGATATTGGGATAACTGGACAGCAACATGCAAAACAATGCATTTGGACCACTTTCTAGCACCATACACAAAAATAAAATTAAAATGGATGAAAGACCTAAAGTTGAGACAGGAAACCATTAAAATCCTGGAGGACACCTGAGTGGCTCAGTGGCTGAGCATCTGCCTTTGGCTCAAGTCATGAGCCCAAGGTCCTGGGATTGAGTTTCACATCGGGCTCCCTGCATGGAGCCTGCTTCTCCCTCTGCCTGTGTCTCTGCCTTTCTCTGTATGTGTCTCTCATGAATATATAAAATCTTTAAAAAAAAAAAAATCCTGAGAGGGAAAAAAAAATCCTGAGGAGAACACAGTCAGTAACTTCTCTGACCCTGGCCATAATAACTTCTTACTAAATATATCTCCTGAGGCAAGGGACACAAGCAAACACAAGCTATTGGAACTTCATCAAAATAAAAAGCTTCTACACAGTGAAGGAAACAGTCAACAACACTAAAAGGCAACCTATTAAATGGGAGATGTTTGCAAATGACATATCTGATAAAAAGTTAGTATCCAATATATATAAAAGCACTTATAAAATTCAGCACCCAAAAAAACAAATAATCCAGTTAGGAAATGGGCAAAGGACACGAATAGACGTTTTTCCAAAAAATACATCCAAATGGCTAAGAGACACATGAAAAGATGTCCAACATCATTCATCACCAGAAAAATACAAATCAATTACATTATTTCGATTACGTAAATTTAAAGTGTTTCACAGTTTTTATGGAAGTTGAAAGAATCAGACAAAAACAAAAGGAAGATGGAAACCAGTTAATAAAACCCCAAAAGCATTTGTTGCATACTTATATTAATTTAGAACTCCTAAATAGCATTTTTTCTAGAAAATTTAAAATTAAATATTTTAATAATTTCCTAAGTTTTATCAAAATCAACACATTATTTGACCTTATCACTTCTTTTTATTGATTTATTAAATTACAAAATAAATGTACATATTTGAAAGATAGTAATGGAATGCTGCTATTTTTAAGGAGGAAAACTAATACTCTTCAAGTTCCGTATTAACATGATTTTACTACATTCTGATATACACCTGAGTAAAATGAATATGTCAGACACGTGTCCCCGAAGTTTTATGCAAGTAGTGTACTGGTTTTTAATTTATCATCCTGACTTGGTATCTAAAGAACAAAGGCTTTCTTTCAGAAGTATAGAAATATATTATTTTTCTGACCTTGTTTACTATGTCATTTAGTTCAGAAGTTATAAATCTAGTTTATTTTTTAAACTTAAATGTAATCATAGAATATTCAATTTAACAAGTATAAAACCATTACTTATAATAACTATTACCCAAGTGTTCACTAAGAGAGGCAACTAGATCTGTAAGCACACTTGTTTACAAATTTACTGAAGTAATTTAACAATTTTCTTGTATCAGAGAGTAACCTTTTATAAAATTCCTTTTTGATATATTTGTATTCTACTATATGAATCGACATATGTCTGAACATGGAAGGTTGTATAACAAATGGTGCCTTGTCGCATGATGTGACATATGTGTGGATGTAGGCTATGTAACTTATACATTAATAAACTTTCCATTGACATTAACAGATGAGCTCCTTGTTTACAGAGTGACTATGAAATATTTTCATCTCCTGTGAAGGACAAAAAACAGACATAAAGGAAATGTGGGCACAGGCCCACAAAATGTTCCATCAAGTAATAAGTTTGGTCACCTACAGCTAGAAATGGTCTTAAAAGCCAGTTATTATAATTCTCTGAGCTACTCTATCATTTTGATCCTTACTTTTTTCTTCCAACCAAATAAGTAAATACAATTCTTTGTCAAATATGCAGTAAGTCTTTTGTGATGTGATATACTATATACATATACTTTGTTTTGTTTCAAAACTTTCAAGGGTAAGTTTGAAAAAAAAAGTTTTAAACTTACCATATACATATAGTTTAGTTTATCCATTCACTGATTCATTCATTTATTCTTTCATTAAAAGAAAAAAAAATACTTCTGGAAGGAAAAGAAACTTCTTTGGAGGGGGTCACTACTTTTTCCCAAGTCATTTAAAAATCAGTATTTTTTTCCTGTCTATAAATGGAAACACCACTTCATTTTGGAGAAATATCCCTTTGCCCTGGAAATAACTATGTGAATACTCCCTGTCACAAGACAAGAATTTTTTTTTTTCCATTTTCACGCGGGACTGTCTGCAGGCCATTCTGATAATACAGAATAAACTCTGTGAGAATATGCAATCATGGTGCCTCTCACCAAAGAACTTGGCTGTTTAGGACTTGTAGTAGTGCAAATTTGCCTAGAGTTTCACAATCCCTTCTCTTGGTAATTAAATTGTATTAAAAATAAGTTATTTAGATGAATTAGTTCATAACTGGCCAAGGTGTTCAAAAGAAAGGGGCCATCATAGTCCCTGAGAAATATCTTGGGAAATAATTTCTCATAAAAATGAGAAAGAATTGGGACATCTGAGTACCCCATCATGGTTAGATAATCATTGAAGAATGATTATTTGGTCACAGAATGGCCTGGTATAACTCACAGATCTGTTGACCACATGTTGGGAAGAAAAAAAAAAAAATGAGTCTCTGTGGTATGTGTGCTGATCTGTGAATTGGAAGTACAGATAAGAGTGGGAACTGAGTAGTTTTTGATATTGAGACAGCCTTCACCATGTGCGACTTGGGAAAGAGTGACCTGCTTTATGTTTGAGAGCCACAATGGCTTCACTGAATGAGCAGACAATTGTACTTTATTTTAATCCCCACAAGCCAGAGATTGATGAGAGCAGGCTCCAGCAGCAGTGGTTAATGGAGGCATTTCTTCAAACTGTCGAATACCAGAGGCATACACCAGACTGCTACTTTGAAAAAGTCAGCGAACTGGTCCTGAAGGCTGTAGTGATCATCAGGCAGGTCAACACACAAAGTGAAAGAGAAACAGGTTCATGGACAGAGCACAAACTGTAATTGCCAGAGGGGAGAGGAGTGTGGGGATGGGTGAAATAGGTGAAGGTGAATAAGAGGCTCAAACCTCCAGTTATAAATAAGTCATGAAGATGCAATGTACAGCATAGGCAAGATCAACAATATTATAATAACTTTTATGGTTACAGGTAGTAACTAGACCTATTGTAGTGATCATTTTGTCATATAAAAAATAAATCCCTATGTGGCACACCTAAAATTAATATAATAAGTTAATTATAATTCAGTTTTTAAAAATGATTATCAAAAGCTGTTTCTGTATGATACGAAAAGCCTATCTCATTTTCTATTCCTCAAATACAACTGTGAACCTGTGCAAGAACTTTCTGTGTGTGTGTGTGTAAGAACTTTTAAGATTCCTTGAGAATATTTTTCAAAGAGAAGTCTAGAAAAAGATTGGATTGCCAACTAAGCAATACATTTTCAGTATTTAAAAAAAGGTCTGTTTACTACAAATTTGTGAGGACCAAAAATCATTGAAGTTTAGTATTTATTCATTCAAAGTGTATTGAGCATATAGACTGTGGCAGGCAATGCAATAGATGTTAGTTTAGATACAGAAATACAAGAAATTTCCTATTTGTAGGGGAAAAGAAATAAAAAAAGGATTAGTTGCAACTAGGAGTTTATGTGAATTTACTTTTCTCAGTCTTTTAATAGCATGTGCTTTTTAAGAACTATTATTAACATATCCAATCTGGTGTTCCAAATAAAGTAGACAACAACATATAATTATTTCCACCATAGGTCGTACTATAGTACAATTATTTTTAGAAGGAATTTAACAATGCATATCAAAAATCTCAAAAATTGACTGTGAAATCAGAACCTGGGTATTACTCCTAAGGTATTAAGTAGATGGACAAGATTTTACATCTTAATTACAGAGAATAATGTAAAAATCATAAATATATAATAAAAGTTACTGGATAAATTGTTTTGGCCAATAGATGGTTGAATATTTTATAAACATTAAAATTTTATTTATGTGGGGATATTTAATTATATACTAAAAATATTTAAAACATATTATTAGAAGAAGATGATATGATTACATTAAAAATCTACACACATAGGAGACTTTACAATGATAGTGATTTTTATTTCTTTTTTTTTGATCATGTATTTGTCTAAATACTTACATAACTAGAAGCTTAGTTGTAGATTAAAATATAATTATTTTTAGCATTCATCAAGAGTGAAACAGTTATAAGTAATGGAAAGCTTAGATAAAAGATCTGTTAAATTCTGTTGTCTTCCTAGTAACATCAAATGTCCTGAGCTTCTTGGCACAGAACTCAGGAGAGATTAAAATGAAGTAATTTATATTTACTTATAATTTATATAGCACATTGTTGGTTCTGTTCTCTGGAGAACCTTTACTATATTGTACATTAAGTAAGTCTATGTGTCTTGGCCTTGGCTCTGAGTGGAAAAACAAGACTAAAAGGAGAAAAACAAAAAAGGATAAATAAGCCTAGACCTGAGGTCTGAGGTCGCATAGGTTTGTGAGTGATGTTTAATGTTTCTTATGTAGTGTAGGAAATTCTAGTCCTCCAATGTAGTCTCTGGTTGATAATAACTTGTGGCTTCTGACAAAAGCAAATACAAATCCAATGGTAAAGAAATGCCTCCCCCTTAACCCATGTGCTCATGATTCACAGAGAATGTAACAATCAACTATTAGTTCACATTGTATATGAACATAATGTAAAGGAACAAATACTACAATAAGTAAACCAGAAAAAATGACCAGAAAAATTAGTTTTTTGAAACATTGTATAGATGAATACAATTATAAAGTTAAATAAAAAGAACAAAAAAATATCATCAGAAACAAGGCTAATTTTAAAAAGAAATAAGACAGTTATTAAATGAAAAATACATAAGAAGTACAATTAAATAACTAGAAATCTACTTAACAGAAAATTATACACAGGAGAATAGGGACCTGATACAAAATGTGATATAGATCTAGAGAACTTAAGTAGACTGCAACATACAGATCAATAATCAGTTTAATTTTTTAATTTTTTAAAAAAATTTTAAAGCAGCATTATTTTTTTAAAGATTTTACTTATTTATTCATGAGAGACACAGAGTGAGAGAGAGAGGTAGATACACGGGCAGAGGGAGAAGCAGGCTCTATGCAAGGAGCCTGACGTGGGACTCGATCCCAAGACCCCGGGATCACGCCCTGGGGTGAAGGCAGGTGCTAAACCACTGAGCCACCCAGGCTGCCTGCAATAATCAGTTTTAGATACTTTTGTAATCTAATGATACTGCAGGAATTAAAAAAATATTTATTTAACACAAATTAAAATAGTTATATATAAACATCACATGTAGTATTAATATGATTAATTAATAATCATTAATAAACTTTTAAATTAATAATTATTAATATAATATTAATTTAAATGGTGTTAAATATTCTTATATAATCTTGTGGCATATATGCTAATTGTCAACCATTAGTTTCAGTTACAGAATTCAGTTCTTGGACATGATGAGTCAAAATAATGGGACAGATTAATGTTGATATACATGATTTGAAAGATGATATAATTAAAAACCTTTATTGAGATTCTATGTTGTAACTGCACATGCAAAAACGTGAATAGTAGTACATATGTATGTACATTTTTATATTTCTCTTAGCTTAGAAATGTGCTATTTCCAAGTTCTCATATGACATTAAAATTAAGAGAGTGTTACAGTAAGAAAACAGAAAGTAGCAATTATATTTTATGTTCTTTGAGGACACCATAGAACATTAAAAACTAGTGAAATATTTTTGTTTCCTTTTGGTAAATATCTAATAGTACAATTGTTGAGTTATAGGGTAGTTCTATCTTTAACTTTTTTTTTCCAATTAGGTGAATTACATTTTATTTAGAGTGAAAAATCCACCATTCATTTCAACATGTAGCTTTTCATGCTTCTGTGACATTGAGATTGAATAGAAATTCTTTTATTTTTTATTTTTTTAATAAATTTATTTTTATTGGTGTTCAATTTGCCAACATATAGAATAAAACCCAGTGCTCATCCTGTCAAGTGCCCACCTCAGTGCCCGTCACCCAGTCACCCCCACCCCCTCCCATATCTTTAACTTTTTGAGGAACCTCTGTACTGTTTTCCAGAGTGGCTGCACCAGTTTGTGTTCCCACCAACAGTGTAAGAGGGTTCCCCTTTCTCCACATCCTCACCAACATGGGTTGCTTATTTCCTGTGTTGTTAACTTTAGCCACTCTGACAGGTGTGAGGTGGTATCTCATTGTAGTTTTGATTTGTATTTCCCTGATGATGAGTGAGGTTGACTATCTTTTCATGTGTCTGTTAGCCATCTGGATATCTTTGGAAAAATGTCTATTCATGTTTCCTGCCAACTTCTTAACTGGATTATTTGTTGTTGAATTTTATAAGTTCTTTATTTATCTGATACGTCATTTGCAAATATCTTCTCCTACTCCATAAGTTGCCTTTCAGTTTTGTTGATTGTTTCCTTTGCTGGGCAGAAGCTTTTTATTTTAGTGAAGTTTCAATAATTCATTTGTGCTTTTGTTTCTCTTGCCTCTAGAGATGTGTCTGGTAAGAAGCTGCTATGGCTGATGTCAATGAGGTTGCTGCCTATGTACGCCTCTATGATTTTCATGGTTTCCTATCTCACGTTTAGGTCTTTCATCTATTTTGAATTTATTTTTGTGTATGGTATAAGAACCTTGTCCAGTTTTATTCTTCTGCCTCTTGGTGTCCAGTTGTCCTCAAAATATTTACTGAAGAGACTTTTTTTTTCCATTGCATATTGTTTCCTGCTTTGTCGAAGACTACTGATTCAAAGGGTCACATGCATCCCAATATTTATAGCAGCATTAACAACAATAGCCAAATTATGGAAGGGGCCTAAATCCAGATGTCCATTGACTGATGAGTAAAGAACATTAGAATATTAATCAGTCATCAAAAACAATGAGCTCTTGGCATATGCAACGGCATGGATGGAACTAAAGTGTATTTTGCTAGGTGACATAAGTTCAGTCAGAGAAAGACAAATCCCCGGTGATTTCACTAATATGTGTAAACAACAGAGATTAGCATGAAGGAAAGAAGAAAAAAAGAGAGAATAGAAAGAAAATCATAAAAGAGGCTCTTAACTATAGAGAACAAACTGAGGATTGCTGGAGGGGTGGGGAGTGGAGGATGGGCTAAATGGGTGATGGGTATGAAGGAGGGCACTTAGAGTGAGCCCTGAGTGTTATATGTAAGTGATGAATCACTAAATTCTGGCCCTGAAACCAATATTACAAAATACATTAACTCACCAGAATTTAAATAAGTACTTGAAACAAAACAACTAGTGAAATATATCTAATATGTAAAGTAATATATTTTATTTTTCCTTTCACAAAGTTAAATCTATAGCTATGGCTTATTATTAATGTGTAAAAAGGCAATAATGTATATCATTGCTTGAGATGTAATTACAGTTGCATTTAAATTCATGCTCTAATAACATAATAAATGACATTAATAAATTATTATAAATCAATCAATCAACAAGAAACTAAGAAATATAATAAAATTGATAATTGAAAGTTTACTTTTTGGGATCCCTGGGTGGCTCAGCAGTTTAGCACCTGCCTTTGGCCCAGGACCTGATCCTGGAGACCTGGGATCAAGTCCCACATCAGGCTCCCTGCATAGAGCCTGCTTCTCCCTCTGCCTGTGTTTCTGCCTCTCTGTCTCTCTCTGTGTCTCTCAGGAATAAATAAATAAAATCTTTTTTAAAAAGTATATTGAAAAATATATTTATTTAATAAGTAAACATATTTATTTAATAAATTAAAATATTTAAAATAATTCCAAATAATATATGTAGAAATCTGCCCTCCAGGAGAGGGAGCATAACTCCTCACTCCTTAAATGCAAGCTGCACTTAATAGCTTTCTTCTGAAGCGTACAATAGAGAAAGAGTAACTGAAAACAAACACTACCTCAGCCAGATGAATAAGGTCAATGTCAACAATAACTATTTGTTGATAGTGTGTAACTTCGATATGATGTAATGACAATGACAATTTACCTCCATGAACATCCTTCCCCAAAATGAATATTACTAGCTTAATCATGATAAAAATACCAGAACAATCCCAGTTGAGGAACATACAAAATACCTGGCTAATACATCTCAAAATTGTCAAATCAACAAAAACAAGAAAAATCTGAAGTTGTGACAGGGCATAGAAGATTAAGGAGAGGCGACAATGAAACATAATGTCATATTCTGAATGAGATTCTGGAATAGAAAAATATATTAAAATAAAAACTAGGGAAACCTAGTTTTATGTGGTGGTGGTTAGTTAGTAACAATGCATCGATTTTGCTCATTAATTGGGGCAAATGTACCATATATACTAATGTAAGATGTTAATAATGGGCAAATTAGATGGAGTGTAGGGCATATTGGAATTCTGTGCTCTTTTTACGACTTTTTTTTTTTTGTAAATCTAAAGCAATTCTAAAAAACTAAAACAGTTTTTAAAAAATATTTATTTAAAAATTATTATTAAGAACTATTCCAAAACATCATTTTGAAACTGAGTATTACTTCCCATAAGGTAAGTGACTAAAATACAATATACATACATGTTATTGGGAAAATATACCATTGTCTTTTAATTTTTTTATTAGTAGTAAAATTTTTGTTTCTAAAGAAAGTAATGCAGTCATCTGTGCAATTAACAGATGACTTAATCTTGCTCAGTTTTTCTAAGTATGTTATAGCTTAAAGGAACAATTAATATTCTGATTCTAAGCAAATAATGTGATAGCATTTATTTATACTTGAACACTATAAATATACACATATATATCTCAAAAGATATTTTGCACATAATTTATACAGAGTATAAAGAAAAATATGAACTTTGATACACACTTGTAGCTACTATTCCTGGTGTATTCAATTCATTTATTTTCACATGATTCCCTAAGAACACATGACTTCTTCAGTTTTCTTCTGACAGATTCCCAATCAGTGTTCCAGGAAGTATTAAGTTTGTATTTCTTAAGTGTCAGCTAGAATGACTCAGTGGAAAATAAATGGATTTCTATCACCTCTAGCATTTTAATAGGTGAATAAACTGCAGTTCAGGGTGATTAATTTCCATAGATAATACTATTAGAATCTGTTCCTTCTCATTTTTGGGGAACAGATAGATGGTTTGGGGATTTAGTGGAGAAAAAGACCAGTAGATGCCATTTCCATTTTTCCCTATTAAACCCAACATAAATTTTTTATTATTTTTAATTCAGTGATTCAACATAAGCAAGATAAGGATAATTGAGATCATTCTTCTCATCAGCCATCCCTAATGCAGATTATAATGTTTGTAGTAAAATTATCACTATCTTAAAAATGAGCCCATTAGTAACAGTATAAAGATATTTTCAGCCCATAAAGTCATTATTATCATCTTTGGAACAATTAGTAACTCGTTTAATGTGTTAAAGTGCTTCTTCACTATACATCATCAAATAGCAATGTCTTTTGTGGTGGACATCCAAAACATTAAACCTTGCATAAAATATTAATGTTTAAAGGGAGTGTAACTATTGATTTTTATAAAAATGAAATCATCCACTGTGCTCTCCGATATAATTTAGTAACAATGAGCATCGAGATGTTACAATTCAGTTTTCTTATTCCTTCTACCCCTTTTTATTTAAATAGCAACTTTTAATAAAAAACCTTGTTATATTTCTTCTAGGGTCTCAAAATTGTTTTGGTCCATCACAAAAAAAATACATAACAAAACAAAACTCTTCTAACTTGCTCCAAAAGAACATCATCCCAAGTCCTTGAAGCAATAATCCTGTTGCTGCTATATCCTGATAGCTATAGTTTTGGATTGTACTGGGGTGATGATATGTAAATGATGTGTTGTTTCAAAGTGTCTGCAAAGCATTTTAAACAAAGATAAGCTTGAAGTCGAAGGTTAAATATGAGATTGAACTGAATAATCTCAGTTGGGACTGAAATGCTGACAATAGCAATACAGAATTATCCTTGGGTTGACCTCAGCAACCTAGGCCGCCTGCAGGCTTATAATAATCTAAATGAGTAAGCAGTTAAAGAGATAAAAATGTGCTAACAATTTGGCAATAAGCTCTTAAGCAAAATCCTGTGGAATGGTGCATATTACAAAGAATCCTGAGATATATAATATCTATCTATCTGTGCTAAATCACGTGGCTAATACCTGCATTTGCCTATAGATTAAATTTTGAAAGTTTTGTGTCATTGCCAGATGAAAAAATAATTGGGAATGTGTTAGTGTATATGGTATTTTGGGGAGGGTTCTCTATGTGGTTTTTATTTTTTTTTTATTTTTTGAGAGATTTAATTTATTTGAAAGAGTGTTTGTAAGAGAACATGAGTGAAGGGGGAGGGGCAGAGGGAGAGGTTGAGAAGCAGGCTCCCCCCTGAGCAGGGAGCCCGATGTAGGGCTCAATCCCAGGACCCCAGGATCATGACCTGAGTTGAAGGCCTATGTTTAACTATCTGAGACACCCAGGTACCTCTCTATGTGGTTTTTATTATATAATGTAATCAGATATACGATTTCTTAGGTAATAAGGAAAATCTTCTATAGAGTATATAGCTACAATAAAATAAGTGTTTTAAACAAGGCAAAATATACCAGGCTGAATAATTATGGTAGAAATTAGAAATCTAGGTATTAAATGATGGACAGAAGGCCATCTTGGCCATCAAGCACCTTAATTTATTTGCACGGGGGAGATAGAGAGGCAAATACATAGTTACTATATAGATTTGTATGTATGAATCTTTGGATGTCATAGACCAACTGTCTGCAGATAACTCAAATGTTAAAAAAGAGTTTGGAAACTGAAGCTCCTCCTGGTCATTTGTTCTTTTATCTCTGGATCTCTAATTGAACCCGAGGGAGGCATAATATAATGTTTCACAAATGATTTCCATCTTAGCACATGGGAACATGTTCCAGAACCCCTAAAGACAAAGGGATTGTTCTATAAATGGAAAAAAAGCAACTTCATTGTGCTTTATTTCTGGTGAATCCCTTCCACAATACATAGAAGCCTACTGTAGCTGCAACAGCACTTTTTCAGAAAAGACCTATGTGATGTCAGTTGAGGACATCAAGTATTTTAAGAGCAGAACTTGTAAAAGAAAGAAATGAAAGGAGGGGAGGAGAGAGGGAGGAAGTGAGGGAGGGAAGGAGCAAAGGGAGGGAGAGAGGGAGGAAAAAAGGAATAGTGTAAGATCTTTGGGCCCAGGATGAAATGGATCAAAATAGAGCAAAGACTGACTTCCCTGCGGCAATACTGGGATTATGCATAGAGGGGAAAAATGCAATTGAATCTCTGCATTTCCTAATGGGGTTATGATTAGGAAATTCGGAGCTAGGTGCCTCGGTAGACTTCCTATCTCTAACTACATTTCTTCCTAAACACTATAAGTTCGATGCTTGAACAACACAGGTTCAAGCTATGAGAATTCACTCATATGTGGACTTTTCTGTAGTCCAGCACCACGAATGTATTCTCTCTCTTATGATTTTTTGTTAATGTTTTTTTCTACTCTACCTTTACTACACTACTGTAAGAATACAGTATATAATACATAAAACACACAAACATATGTTAACCGACTGTATATGCTATTGGTAAGGCTTCCAGTCAAGAGTAGGCTATGAGTAGTTAAATTTTGAGAGAGTCAAAAGTTATATACAGATTTTTGACTGTGTGAGAGACGGGGGTTAGTGTTCTTAACTCCTACATTATTTCAGGGTCAACTGGAATTGCTCTAAAATTATTTTTCTTTAATTTCTTTAATTTAATTTCTTTTTCTTTGCACATACACTATGTTGTTTACCAACTGTTGTAGTTAACACACTTAAAATTAAATATGTAGATATATAACACTCTCTTTTGGATTTTTACTCTCTGTGTGTTCCTCTTGTATTGATTTTTGTCTCTAACTGGAATATGACAAGTCTCCAGTCTTCTTGTCTAGGGTGTGTTGTTCCTACTCTCTACCAATCAGGTCATTATTTCAAAGGACCTATAACATTTTAACAAGGCAAAATATACCAAACTGAATAATTATAGTAGAATTATTTGCATCATTTATGACCATCTATGCTGTTCTAGTCTCCCTAGCATCTAACATCCCATACTTCCTATATTATTGTTACGGATAGTCTTTTCCACACATTTTTGACCGTTTAGCATTTCTGTCAATAACTAGGAAACACTAATTAAAAGTTGGACAAGCTTCTGCTGAAACTTTCAAATTTCTTTTCCTTAGATGTGGCACATCAATATGTATTAAATATACATGTAAAAAGAAAAGATTTTACACTAACCTTCCAGATAATCCAATTAAAAAAGTAGGCAGAGGACCTGAATAGACATTTTTCGAAGTAAGACATACAGATCTCCAAGAGACGTACGAAGAGATGCTCAACATCACTAATCACCAAGGAAATGCAAATCAAAACCATGATTGGATATCACCATACACCTTCAGAATGTCTAGGATCAAAAAGACAAGTAATAACAAGTGTGACACTAACATCTAGGACTTGGAGTTTCAGGGAGACAGCCTGGCATTTGCAGCCATGTGAGGTATGCTCCTGTTGAGCAAAACTATTCTCACAGGACAGTAACATCAGACAAGATCGTTCTGGGGCCATGATGAAGGGAGATTGAAAACAAGACTTCATCATAATCGTCACCAAGTACAGACAAGATTAGGTCACTGTGCAAACCACAAAAGCATCAAACATTCCCCTCTCCTCCCAAATCTGAGTGGCCACTGCCTTCCGACTGCAGTTTTAGCTTCTCTTTATTTCATACTATGTTCTTAGCAATCCTATAAATTGTGTTCTGCGAACTTATACATAAACTGGTTGTGTCTCAACGGGGAGTGAGGAAAAGTCTAGGCCATATGTTATACTCTTAAAAGTGTCTATGGGGTATAATTTAGGGAAAGAGCCTCTGTCTTCTTGATCTGGTCTCAGCCACTCCATTTATCTCAGATTCTTAGTGAACTAAGCCATAAAAAAAAAAAAAAAAAAAAAAAAAAAAAAAAAACAACTACATTTAAGGAAGGAGATTCATCAAACAATGTCATGGCAAGAAGTGTTCATAACTCAATTTCTTGAAGGTATGGATAGTTTTAGGTTATGATAATTATAGAAAAGGATGTAGGCCCAGCAAGACTGGGTTCCTGGAGTTAATTTGAGTGGTTAGTAGAAGGGTTGGTAAGAACAGTTGGGGGCTAAAGTCTTGCAAGGGCCACAGGAGACATGTTTAGTCCATTGGGATCTTCCCCAGTAAGTAATTTTCAGGGGCTGCACAGCCCACCTGTTCTTGTGACCATCAGTGTCTCACTCTCTCACTCTGGCTGTTCTCAAGCAGTGCCTTGGTGTTACGTCTCAGTTTTCTCTTGGCTTCTTTCTTGGCTTTAGATAGTGATCTTCTGGGGTAAAGAGGGTGACACAAAAGAGCACAGCCATCAAACTATTAGTTTGGCCACAGTACATAGTAATTCTTGATGATAAGTTCCTCCACATTGAGACATAGCCAATTTCTGTCTTCTCAAGTCTCTCTTAGGGGTTTTTGCTTTGTTTATCATCTATCTATCTATCATCTATCTATCTATCTATCTATCTATCTATCTATCTATCTATCTATCATCTATCATCATCTATCTATCATCTAACTATCATCTGTCATCTATCTAATTTTTATATGAATACTAAGCAAGGGCCTCTATTATTGCTTCCCCAGAGCCATGGTTAGCAAAATTTCACAATTTTGAGAGATTTACTGATTTCTTTAGCTTCAGTTTGAAGAGAATAGAGCACAATCCCAGCATTTCACAGCAGAGTCTTCTCAGTTATTTATGAAACCTTTGTTCCTTAGTTACTTTTTACACTCTTTTAAAATAATCTATCCATTCAAGAAGCTTCAACTTTTTTCAGTTTGATTATTCAGTCTTCTATTTAGTATACAAATATTCACATATGTGTGTATGAATCTCACACACACAAAGGTACATACACAACTCAAATAAAGGTTAAATAAATCTTGCATACTAGAAATTAACATTAAAATAAATATATAGCATCTATAGAAGTGAATATATATGAGGCAAAAGAATGTAAAACCACAGCATGATTAGCTTAGTCACATTTCATGTTACCCCATCCAGTAAAATGTTAGTTTTAAATTTTAATCAGATACACACAATGCAAGCGACTCAATTTTTCTAATGTTAACCTGCTGTATGCCAGTAACATAATTTGTGTTCTAAAATTATAAGGTTACATATGTTGATTGGTTGAAGGTGATTTACAAAGCAAAATAAGCCAAATATGTTATTTATTTCTTGAATACATAGTTACAAGGATATGACTCATTTCTAATTTTAAGTTCACTATTATCCTTCTTTTGCAGTGATTTCCTTTTTGTTTCTCAGCAGTTTAAGTTGTTGCCTTTAATTTAAAAATTGGTATTGGAGCCTAGTTATTCTTTTTTTTTTTTCTTACAGCATCAAAATCCTCTGAAACTTTCCATAGATAATCAGTTACCTTTAAAATATGAGTTGAAAATGTCAGTATTTGGTGTACGTGAAGTGTAATTACTGGCAACAAATTGGAAAGATTCACAGAAACAATTAGTATATCACTTGAATATTTTAATATAAGTGTCTTCTAAAGATAATTGTCATATACTTTTTTAGACCTAAAAAATGTAATAAATCTTTTTTTAAGATTTTATTTATTTATTTACTTATTCATAAGAGACAGACAGAGAGAGAGAGAGAGAGAGAGGCAGAGAGACAGGCAGAGGGAGAAGCAGGCTCCACGCAGGGAGCCCGATGTAGGACTTGATCCCGGGTCTCCAGCATCAGACCCTGGGCTGAAGGCATCACTAAACCACTGAGCCACCCGGGGTGCCCATGTAATAAATCATGTTAAGGAAGAGGAATGAAATAATAAATAATACCTTAATTTTTTTTTGATTAGCAGATATCAAAAAATCCAAAACAAGAGCAATAAACTATTACAAGTGCACCACTTTCTGCAACAAAGGAAAATGATTTCATGAAATTTAAGATTTGAAGGAATATAAATAGGGTGCATTGTTTAAACATCTCTATATTTAACTCAACCAGACATTTTATAGTTTTCATCACAGTTTAAAATTTTCTCCAGGTTTAAATGTCAAAATATTAAGTTCCAAAATTTGTAACATTAATTATGTATCCTAGTTTATTCTAGAAGAGAAAATGGTTTCGTCTCTGGGATGGTTGCTTGCAGCTTGAATACTCTATAGTAAATTTTTATATGAAACATCAGAACCATTTCTTTCTGGGAAATCATATTTTTTCCTGGAATATCGTAGGGTACAAAATGTATGGAATTCTTAGTTAATTAGGATCAAATGAGATAGTATGAATTTCCTAGACTATAGAATCTATGAAAACAAGAAGCAACTGATTTAGCTCCCAGAGTGCCAACTTACAGACCTAATTATTCATTTATGTTTGACACTAAAACAAATTTTTGCATAAATACTGTAAATTATCTTTTCTAGGGACAATTTCATATTGGTCATAATAAAAGTGAATCTTTTACTTTGGTAGTTGGATTATTCTGGTAGTCACCATATATTCATTATTAGATCATATACTGAATGGCATTCTGCTTCCCTTTGTGTCATTTCATCAATTATAAGGAAACGTTTGTCAAATGTCTTAAATATTGGTTTAGAACTACAAAAAAACATTATGACAATTGAGTCAGGATTGTTTCTGCTTCTATAAAGAGTACCAAAAGAAATATATTCTGTTTGATCTGTTTGGAATCATTTTATTGGAAAATAATTTTGTAAGTTCCAGATAAAGAGACATTTGACTCTTTAAATTGCAATAGTAATAACAGCAACTTTCTAAATTATACTTCTATATATATTTCCCATTTGACAATCCTATTCCCATTAAATTAACTAATCACTTTCCTGGAGTGAGAATTTCATGCTTCAAATAGGGGTTGATTAAAGATTAGTATTCCTGGTAGTTGGTCACCTGCTCATCATTAGAGTTCAAGGGCTGTGGCTGCTCAGATGAATGAACACTGCAAATAATTCTGAATATTTTAAATGCATGGTTTGTTTCCCTGCTCTCCATGTGTCTGAAATTGCCCAGTATGCTTACATATTTTTTATTTGTGCCATTCTTATATACTTTTACTGAATACACTAGAAAAAATAAAATTGAAATTAATTCGACCATATTTTAATTTAAAATTAGACCATGGAGTAAAGGCTTATTTTGCTCACTCTTTCAAAAATGAATATGTTTTTGAAAATGTGTTTGTATGTTAGGTAACTAAAAATGTAGCACTATTATGTATCAGGAAATTATTTTTCTGGAAATTAACTTGAGAACTCATCTGTTTTCCCTCTTTTCCCAGTAACAATAAATCCTTAAATCATCTCGGAAAATCGTATTTTAAAACTTTCAGGAAAGGAAATATGTAATTTTTTAATCATCGCAGTCCTTTGTATAATTATCTTAGTGTTTTAAGAAATAAAGATTAAAATATTTTAAAAAGCAGATTTGTCAGGAGTTGTATTAATATTTATTTCTCAACATCCTAAATATTCATATTGGATTAAAATTATCTAAACACAAGAGAATCTTGGCATCTGCCTTCCCAACTTCCTGCGAAGAGAAGAATTTAGAAAACCACATTAACTCAAGCCACTGGAGGACCGTTTAGTGCATTTCTGGGTCTACATAACCCCAAAGTGTGATAATAAATCAGCTGCTTCCCAGGAAGACTATATGTATTTGTCTCCCTGCCTAAATACCTAGGTAATTCACAGTGAAGAACTTTGCAGTAAAACTGCTCCATTTTTCTAATTATTTTAAAGTAGTAGCTGTTACATAATTACATAGTAGTCATTTAGGTCTCAACAAACCAAAGAAAACATCAAGTAGTAAATTCTGAGATAGAATTAGAATGCCAGTGATGAGTACCACTGTGGTAAAATCAAAGCATATAATCTGCAGAAGTAAAGAGACATTTTGAAGCATCTGTTCTACTGGTTGATGTAAAAAATATATATATTGCTAAAACTGGATCTTTGATATGCTATAATAACCTAAAGTTTATTTACTCAAAATTACATTGTAATTATTAGTTCCATTTGCAATAATTTGGACATATAAAATTATCTCCAAAAGCCCAGATAAACTGAAGATCACCTTCTCCACTATAAATTAGGCAGTTGATTTATGAAATTATTGGCATTATAGGCAAAATGCATTTCAAAATGCAAAACTTGGGAAATGAAGTCATAGTCATTGTCTATGTTATTTCTTAAGTTCACAGGGGGTGAGAGCATAATTCCCCTACTTGCAAACTGTAAGATTCTGTTTAAATGTGCATGGATATGACAAATCTGTTTAAAATGATTGAAACCACACCAATCTCTCAACCCAATTTACCAGCCTCTCAAATCTTCAAGGAAAAAAAAAAAGTAAATAAAAAAAATAAAAAAATAAAATAAAATCTTCAAGGAAATATGTTATATTTGTGCTTTAGCTTTCTGTTATGAACTGAATTATGTCCCACCAGAAAGATAGAGTGACGTTCTAACTCAGAAAGTGACCTTATTTGCAAATAGGGCCTTTACAGAGGTAATCAAGTGAAAGAGGTCATTAGGATGCATCCTAATCCAATATGACTGGTGTCTTAAAAATGAAGAATTTGGACCCTGAGACAGACATGCAAAGAGAGAAGACAATGTGAAGACACACAGGAAGAAAAAGGCCATGTAACTTGAGCAATGTGTCTATTAAGGCGAGGAAATCCAGAAGCTAGAAAAAGCAAGGAAGTAGTCTCCTCAAAAGCCATAGGAGAGAATGCAGGGTCAATGATACCGTGCTTTAGGGCTTCTGCTCTCCAGAACTGTGAGACAGTGAATTCCTGTTATTTTTAACTCATCCAGATTTTGGTATTTTGTTACACGGCCCTAGGAAACTCATTAATTTTGTATATCCGTGTATCTTGCCATAGATCACTGGGGTAAACATAGTTCAGCTTGAGAAATATTCACCGAAATGGATTAGTAAGGGACAGTATATAAAAGAGGAGATGGTAAAGCAGGAGAAAGAGAAGAAACAGACACCATAATGCTTCACAAAATAACACCTGTGCAGAACTTCAAGCGTAAACAGAATATAAACCATCAGAATGGGCTAAGAAACAATGTTCAGAAATGTGGAAGAAACATAGATTATATTGTATTGAAGGAAAAAGGTAGAAGTGAAGATGGAAATACTGAACTATGAGATTTAATGAAAAAGAGAGGATGGGGATAGAAGAGGCTTGCATTTCTCAGTTGTATGATTGCTGTTTACAGTCAAGACAAGCTTTGCAGCTGACTGGTGCAATGGAACTGGGTTACGGTGACTTCAGAATGGAAACAGGGATAAGGAAATAATATCTGAGGGTTTTTTTTTTCTCTTTTGACAAATCTGTTATTACCCATTCAACTGTGCTCTAAGGCCAATACACATACATTTCTTTACTTGAATCTTGTTATTTTACTTTAATTTTTAAATGGTTATGATTAACAACCATTACATGATATCATTAATATTTTCAAAATGTATTTGGTTCTTTACACTTTAAAAAATACTTAATGTATATCAGATATTAATCATTATTTCAAAGTAGTATTTACTTCCAAATTTTTGACAGTCCTAAGACAACTGTAGATGCTACAATAGTCCTATATAAACTGAACCTACATGTTCCCAATAAAAGATAAGTCAAAAATATCAGCAGTCTAGCAAGAACCAGGTGGCATATTTTAGATAGAAGAAAAAGAGAGATGCTAACCATAAGAGAGACTCTTAACTATAGAGAACAAACGGGGTTGTTGGAGAAGTGGGTGGGGGGGATGGGCTAAGTGGGTGATGGAATTAAGGAGGACACTTGTGATGAGCACTGAGTGTTTTGTGTAAGTGATAAATGACTAAATTCTACTCCTGAAATCAATATTCCACTGTATGTTAACTAACTAGATTTTATATACAAAACTTGAAATATTAAAAAAAAAGGGAATGATTGAAGACAGTTTGACATTCCCAAAATATTCGGGAATCCTAAAATATAGGATTTTAATCCTAAAATATAGGATTAAAGCTAATGAGGCAGAAGAGGAAGGTAGAAGGAAGAAAGAAGAAAGTCTTCACTACACTTAGGCCTAAAATGCAGAGGTGCGATGATGTCTAGTTTGTTGGAGGTGACAGTATAGCAAAGGGCTGCAAAACAACCAGTATGGCATTAGATATGGGAGCAACCCTGCCAAATGGTGGCTCAGACCGGAAAAAGCCAGGGTACCACATGCTCTGGATCTTTCCCCCGTCTCCCATTGGCTGAGCATAACTAAATCCAGAGAGCAAAGTAGCTTAGCAACATAGATGTCAGCCCATTGGACGTCAGTGTCAAGAAGGATTGAAAGTGAATCAGGTGGTGGAAATAGAACAAATGGACTAAATAAATATATAAGAGTATCTTTTTCTCAGCATAAAAAAATAAGCAGGTGGTGCTGACTTTATGAATTACTCAGACTAAAAAAGTATGCTTTTGGATATTAATTACATAAATAGAGTATGATCTTTTGAAAGGGGCAGGTTAAAAAAAAAAAAAACAATAGTAAGATATAGCCCTAATCCTTAAAAAAATAATTTGAACTTAAATGTTGTATATAAGGAACATTAAAACCTAACTTTGTGTTAAGAAAAAATTTAATTAAAAAAAAATTAATAGATGGGGTGCCTGGGTGGCTCAGTCGGTTGAGCAGCCAACTCTTGGTTTCAGCTCAGGTCATGATCTCAGGGTTGTGAGATTGAGCTCTGAGTCAGGTTCTGTGCTCAGCAGGGAGTCTGGTTGAGATTCTCTCTCTCCCTCTGCCCCTCCTGCTCCTGTTCTCCTTCCCTCTCTCTCTCAAATAAATAAATCTTTTAAAAAAGAAAAATGTTAATTAAAAATACTTAAATTTTTAACTGGACATGAACTGTAGTAGTGTTTATATTTATATGATTTAATTCTGCCATTAGTTACCAAGTATACATTTATTTAATGTACGTGTGCTAAGAAATTTTAATTCCTAGCTAGCACTTTTAGGTTTTCCTTCACTTAATTTCTAGAAATGTACACTGAATAAATTCAAAACAGAATTAAGAATTCAAGAAAATTCAATTCAACTCGCTAAATTTATATTAAAAATGAAATGGTATTACACACTGTTTAAACTATGGCTAGCATGGAGAAGCAAAACATCATCCTAAAAGTTTGATCACTGTAAGTTATTTTACTTATGAATTGAATAAAAATAGTTCAGATTTCTGGCACTTTAAATTTGGGGACAATGCCAAAAAAATTTTATGCATTAACATAAACTATATCTTCTAATATGGTTTATCTCTCTGTTATTCCTTTGAAAATGTGTTCATCTTTTTTCTTCAAGTCTTTATTTATATTTCAGTTAGTAAACATACAGTGTAATATTAGTTTCAGATGAAGAATTTAGTGATTCAACACATACAACACTCAGTGCTCATCACAAGTGCCCAACCCATCTCCCCATCCGCCTCCTCTCTGGTAACTCTGGTATCCTTTTGTTCTCTACAGTTATAGTCCATTTCTTGGTTTTCCTCTCTGCCCCCCTCTCCAAGTCTGTGTGTTTTGTTTCTTAAAGTCCATATATGTCACTCCGTCTTTAAAGAGGTGCTTATGCATAGCCATAATGGATTATGAGTAACGTATTTCATGATTGTAAATGTCAGCCTTAATAATATATAGCTGATATATTTAATATTTATTAAACATAAATATTATTTTTATTGAACCACTGACGTTGTTGCTACTCTTCTAGTAATCTTCCTCCGTTCTCAGGAATCTTCTATCCTTCTCCCGTGTGTAGAGTGGAAGGATTAAGGGTTTGAAAAGAGTTTAAAAAGTCAAGCCACCCTTTTCTTATTCCAGCTATTCCTCCTTATTTATGAATAATTTGTTTCTTCTTTGCGTCTGAAATATTGAAACTGTAGATGTCTATGTTATTATTCTATTATTTTAATGATAAAGTGTTCCCTTCATAATGCTGAAACATGTCTCTGTGTTATTAAGGAAGGACTATTGAACTTCAGAGGCTAAAACTCAGGGGCACCCATGCATGGAGTGAGAAGGACTCCCTCATAGACGGTATTTCATCCAATTAATTTCCTTTTGACATATTCCTAGAGTCCTAATCTCATTGGCTTGGATCTAATATGAATAAAGTAATACCAGATGAGAAAATTATTAAGTGCATCAAACTTCTCAAGCCATCATTTATCCATATGTTTATCTTTTAACACTAATTTGCTGGCATTGGGAAAATGTGTACATTTATGTGTCAGCTCTTTTTTACTGATCCAGCTATTCAAGAACAATTCTTTATTAAAGGGAGGTATTAGACCAGTAGGATAGTCATTTATTATTTAAGAATAGTAGAACTTAATGATAGACCATGAGCAGAAACGAAGTCTCTGTAGGCAGAGGAGGGAAGACAAAAAGAGGAGATACATTTTTCATGCTTTAGTACTTTTGTATCTGTAAAATTCCATTAACAATAATTTTGAGAAAATTATATGATGAAATACATGCAACAGTTTTTTTAACAGTGGCAACATTTTTCTTATTGTGGTTTTGCTATTATAGACTTCTGGTTTCTTTTTATTTTATTTTATTTTATTTTATTTTATTTTATTTTATTTATTTTTATTACAGACATTCTAGTAGAAAACAGAACTTTGGAAGGCACCCAGGGGGTTCAGTGGTTTAGTGCTGCCTTCAGCCCAGGGCCTGATCCTGGAGTCCCAGGATTGAGTCCCACATCAGGCTCCCTACAGGGAGCCTGCTTCTCCCTCTGCCTGTGTCTCTGCCTCTCTCTGTGTGTTTCTCATGAATAAATAAAATATTTTTAAAAAACAGAAAACAGAACTTTCTATAACATAACTTTTCTTCAGTGAATACTATCATGTCTTCCAAACTATTACATATAATTTATTTTTTCAATGTAAGCAAAATACCTTTCATTGAAATGTAAAAACAGATTCTTCCTATCCTGAAACCATATTATTTGTAATAAAAACTAAATATAAATGAAGAATCCTGGAACTAAGATCCCAGAAAGAGAGAACCCCAGAAACCCAAAATCAACACTTTAGGGGCACTTTTTTTTCTGAATTTAAAAGCAGGGACTAAGACACTGAGGAGTAAATGGGTATACTGGCAGATTATCAAGGCAAAATTATAGATCAGGGTCCACCAAAGTGGAAGAGTCCTACAAAGTTCCCCAACTTTTAGTAGGAACTCTGAAAGGCTATCTTCTATAAATAAATGTAAACTTGAAAGAGAGCATCTTTACGATTTTAATTAAACCCAGTTTCAAGTGAATAGAATTCCTGACTGGATTAACTTGATCTCGGATTGCAACTGTACCTGAGTGGCTCTTTAATTTTCAGGATTCAGGACACCTTTTAGACCCTAAAATATCATTGAGAACTCCAAAGAGTTTTGGTTATTATTCATATTAGAAATTACAACAGAATTTTTAAAAATATAGTTATTAATATATTTACACATAACAAAACCCTAAAATATATTGGTATATATAACATACATTATATACATAAAATAGACATTTTCAAGAAAAATAATTGAGAAGCACTTTGTTGTTTTATATTTGTTGAACTATCTTTAAAGTCTGCTAGACCATCATATTTGCTTCTGCGTTTGATTTGTTGTAGAATCACATGTCATGTAACTTCAGGAAACATCACTGTGCACTCATGAAAGAAAGTATAAAAAAGTCAAATAACATCTTGTATTATTGTGAAAATCATTTTGGCACAGTGGCCCTCCTGACAGTTAAATGGATCCCCACAGGTTGTCCAACCACATTTTGAGAACTTTGCTCTAACTTAACTGCCTGACAGTAACAAACATAGTTATTCTCAAGAGTAGTGTTTCTCATTTTTTTCTTCATTATCATTCTTCCAAAGAGTGTGTATATATGATATATATTCATATATATCATATACACACACATATATATAGTTGCTAGTCACATTTCTCTTATGAAATTAATAACTAAAGGAAAAAAAGATTTTGTTGAGTAGGTTTGAGCTTTTAAGAGTCACAAATCCTTGTAATATCTAAGGGATTTTTTTAAATACATCAAGTTAGATCTATACTCTAGAGAGAGTTATTGTCATTCCAAGTCTCAGATTATGTCTACGATTTTTTTAAAATTACAAAATATGATTGGAAGACAGATGATGGTGATGATTATGATGATGATGATAGATAATAGATGATAAAGAAGTAAAAAAATAGAAAAAAAAAAAGAAATAGATCCACAGAAGACCCAGTTAATGAAATAATCATACTTTCAAAGATACAGACATTAAACGTATAGAAATTAGTTTGTTGATAATAAAAGACAATGTTGTGGGGTTTCATAGAAAGATAAAAGCTATAAAATTATACAAAATGACTTGCATTTATAGGTATGATTTTACAGATTATTGAGCTATAATTAAACAAAAAACATATATTTAATAAATGCAATTTGATGAGTTTGGACATATACACACTCTCATGATACCATCACTATAATCAAGACAATAAACATATCCCATCACCTCCCAAAATTTTTGTATGTTCCTTTGTTTTTGTGTGTGTGTGTGTGTGCATGTGTTAAAAATACTTAATGTAATGCAATTATGAATGGAATTCATTCCTTAATTCCTCTTTTTGCTGCTTCATTATTGGAGTACAGAAATACAACAGATTTCTGTATGTTGACCTCATATCCTGTGACTTTACTAAATTTATCAGTTCTAGGAGTTTTTTGGTGGAGTCTTTTAGGCTTTCAATATAGAAGATCATACCGTCTGGGGATCCCTGGGTGGCTCAGTGGTTTAGCACCTGCCTTTCGCCCAGGGCATGATGCTGGATCCCTGGATCAAGTCTCACATCAGGCTCCCTGCATGGAGCCTGCTTCTCTCTCTGCCTGTATCTCTGCCTCTCTCTGTGTGTGTCTCTCATGAATAAATAAATAAAATCCTAAAAAAAGAAAGAAGAAGAAGATCATGCCATCTGCAAATAGTGAATGTATGACTTCTTCCTTGTTGATTTGAATGCCTAGGAATAAGCCTAACCAGAGAGGTATAGGATGTACTCTGAAATCTATAAAACACTGATGAAAGAAATTGAAGGTGACACAAAGAAATGGAAAGACATTCCATGCTAGTGGATTAGAATAACAATTATTGTTAAAAGGTCTATATTACCCAAAGCAATCTACACATTTAATGCAATCCTTGTCAAAATACTACCAGCATTTTTCACAGATCTAGAACAAGCAATCCTAAAATTTATGTGGGACCACAAAAGACCCTGAATAGCCAAAGTGACCTTGAAAAAGAAAAGCAGAGCTGGAGGCATCACAATTCCATATTTCAAGTTGAATTAGAAAGCTGTAGTGATGAAAACAGTGTGGTACTGACACAGAATAGACAAATAGATTATGAGGTTAGCAGACAAGATCATAATGTATTTAAAGATTCTATTAAGAGTTATGATGTTAACCAACATTGAAGTGATTTAATTAATGAAAAATCAGAATATTGAAAATAATTTTTACTAGATAATTATAATCTATATAAAAACGGGAAATTCTAGACTCAATATTAGAATGGAAATTAAAATTTTAAAGATTTCCAAAGCAAGTTATACACAGCAGAAGAAATTCATAAGATGTGATAAACTGCTGGTTATACTGATGAAGAAAAATATAGACAGTTAAAATGGCCAATATCAAAAATTAAGTGGAACCCCACTAGATACTCTGTAGAGCTATAGGTTATATAACTTAAATTTTAGATGTAAAGGACAAATTCCTTTAAAAATATCTAGCCACAGACAAAGCCATACTCCTTTTCATTTGTCATGCCACCCCAATCTTTTACCTCATATCCTTCATCATTTTTATTTTAAATAAATTCCCTCTAAAACATTGATGACTCAAATGTGACCAAATTGAAGTGAGAAATTTTCATCCTTAGAATATGAGGTTCTTAAGCCACACTCAATAGATTTAATCATCCTTTCTTCTTTATAATATCTTCCTTTGGCTTCCATGACACCACATTTCCTATGTTCAGCTGTGGCTTTGTCTTGTTTGTTTCTTTGTAAAGCTTCTGTCTTTATCTAATGTCTAAATACAGAATTTTCTTAAAACTGGTCTATTCTCTACACATTCTTCTTAATGAATATTAAGTTTTACCTATGTTCTTAGTTTGCTTTTCTCAATTTCAGACATCTGTATCTAAATTTCACCAAGAATACATGGAAGTGCATGTGCTGCATGATCTCTATATAAACATGTTTATAATTGATCATATTATCTTCCTTCCCTAAACCAATCTAGTCCCTCATCTTCCCCACCATGTCACCCATTCACTCAGGCACTAAAATAAGAATCTATTTCTCTTCTTCTTCCTCACTCCTTATACCTAATCTACCAACAAAAATACTAGGAAAAAATGGTACTCAAACTTCCCGTTAAATACTTTTATATCTCGCCCATCAACACTCATCTTGTCTCAATACTATCCCTTATCCTTTCTCTTCTTTCTAACTGTATACTGATCTTCTCCTAGGTCACCGTTTTTTTAAGTATTTTTTTTTCCTAGAGAGTTCAAAAATACCATTAATTCTTATTTTTTAAAAAAGAAACAGTATTTGATTTCTTCCCTTATTCAAAAATGAGGAATTTAACTGACAGACTATCTTCTTTCTCCATCTTCTCTTCACAAATTTTATTGATAGAACTGTAATTTAATTCCTTCTAGTTTCATTTGATCACAAAGTTTATGAATAAAATCTTTATCATCCATAAATTCTAAAACTTAATCTTTGATTGCTATGCTGAAAGATAATATAGTGCAAAGCCTTATATTCTTGATTACTTTTCCTTCCATCTTTCATTTGCAAACATGTCAACTTTACCATTACATTTGCATTTGCAATGTATTTAACAGTAGCCTTTCCTATATCTATTTTTATATATTTTGTCTTGTTTTATTGAGAATAGAAAATACACAAGACTTGCATATTATTTTATTATTTTCTCCACAATCGTGCAAAATCAATGAATCTATCTCAAAGTCATCTAAAGAATATCATTAAGAAAATATCCTAAGCATTGATATATAAGAGACGATCTTTTCGTATACTTCATCAGTTGTTCAAAATAGTTTAATGCTATTTCCACCTCCATACCCATGGTTTTTCCTCTTTTTTACTCCTCTCTCTTTTAGTTAAATTATCACTAAGATACATAAAGTCATCCAACTTTAATATTCACACTTTTTTCTATATCAATTTGTTATCTATAATTTCTATGAAGCTATTATTTTATAATTTATATTTATTGACCTCTTGGGATGAACTTAGACATCCTTCCAGCCTGGGATGTATTTTTATTTACTTACTTAGGAGTAAGAACTAAATATGATTATTTTCTTTTCTGAACCAGTATTAATCTTGTTTTGATACACAATTGATATTTGAATGATTATGGATGAAACCATAGGTTCAAAATAATTTTTGCTATAATTTAAAGATATTAATTAATTTCTCCCAAAATGCAATATTATTGAAGCTATTTTTTCAAGTCTAATATCCTTTCACTGAGCTATCATATTTATAACACCAATTAGCCCTCAATGTTTTTTCAGATTAAAAAAAAATTCTCAGATGATCAGAAATGCCAAAGTGATAAATCTGAGTTTTTTGTTTCATTCTTATTCCTAACCGCTATTGACTTAACACTAGTTTTGTTTTCTAAATTTTAATATATTTGGGGATCCCTGGGTGGCTCAGCGGTTTAGTGCCTGCCTTTGGCCCAGGGCATGATCCTGGAGTCCCGGGATCAAGTCCCGCATCGGGCTCCCGGCATGGAGCCTGCTTCTCCCTCTGCCTCTCTCTCTCTATGTCTATCATAAATAAATAAATAAATAAATCTTAAAAAAATAAATAAGTTTTAATATATTTACAGTGTTATAATGGTCTCTGATTTGAACACTACTTTGATATTTCTATTTCTTGATATTTTTTCTCTGATCAATGTTTTTCCTTCAAACTCCCTTCTAATCATTCTGTTCTTTGTCTTTTATTCATTTTAAGTAAGATATATTAAATATCAGCAGGATGCTAAAAATTCTATAAATGCAGAAAGAAATATGAAGAAATATAAAGATATTTTGTGCTTCTAAACAAGAAGTCTCAACAATACAAATATGTGTTCTCTAAGTTGATTTATGAGTTTACTCAGTTTCAGTATATATCATAGTTTAATGTCTAGAACTAGACAAACTAGCAATAGAATTTAGAAGGGTAGCCACTCCTACCAAGCATTTAAACTTATCAAGTCTATACAGTTAGAGCAGTTTAGCATCAGCATTTGAATTGACAGACACACTAATGAAATAAAATAGAAAAACCAGGATTACCCAAGTATATTTGGAAATTTAGTATATAGTAATGAGACATTTCAAATCAGTGAGAAAAGGACTTATAAAAAATCACTGGTGTTGCAACAACTACATTGTTTAAGGGTAAAAAGAAAACTGGATCAATTTCTCATCTCTACATCATCATATATTGTAAGTAGATCAGATATACAAATGTATATAAAGTCAAATCATACACTTACTAGAAAAAATGGGTGCTTTTTGGGTGAATTCTTCATGAATCAGAAAGTTTATCTAATAAATATTTAAGATTCAGTAAAAATAATGGAAAAATTTATAAATTTGATTATATGAAACATTCCCTATCAAAACACCATAAGGAAATAAGAATAACAATGAAAAACTGAAAAATGAAATTGCAACTTATTTAATAGAAAGTGATTTCTAAAGGACTCAGAGAACTAACTCATTGAAAAAAAAACTGAGAAAACAAAAAAGTATGAATATTAAATGCCAAAAAAGAAATACTAAATGGCTCTAATACATGTGGCAAAAATGTTCACCTCACTAATAATAATAGGAAGAATAAACTGAATTGAAATACCATTCATTATCTGTTAGATTCATAAAAATCTAATAATTGGATTATACATTCTCTTGGAAAGTTGTGGATCACAGGGATATTTTAATACTTTTTGTAGGAATGCAACCTAATATCACTCTGTGGGATATTTGGCAATATTTATCAAAACTGTACATTTATTTACCTTTTGAACCAATAATCCTGTGTCAAGGAATCTATTAAAAAATAAATTGGCAAAAAATATAAAATGGCTTATGGGCAAAGGTCATTCATTTTAGCATTATTTAAAATAGTAAAAGACCAGAAATAAAAATGCTATTTAGGGTAACTGGTTGGAAAAATTATGTTGCTTAGGAAACTGGTTGAATAGACTAAGAAAAATCACCCAGAAGAATGCTAAACCACTGGAAAATGGGACAAAGAACTATAATTTTCTAAGTAGTTATCTCTAAAGAACACTGTTAAATGAAGAATGCAATGTGGATAAATGTGTATATAGTGTGCTATCTTTTTGAGCATCAAAGAGGAAAATACAGAAATAAATGAATATTAATATGTTGAAAGGAAACAATGGAAAGATAAAATCTCTATAAAAACAATTACTTCTAGGAGTAGGGAGAAAATAGATAATAGAAAACAGATTAATATTATTCTTTCAAAATACTATTTCCTTTAGTTGATTTTGTGTGTGTGTTAATGTCGTTAGGAAACAAAATTGTCAGCGTAAGATTAAAATACACATTTATGAAGTAAAAGAAGTTGAATAATGGCCTCCAAATATTAATTTGTTTTGGAAGTATGAATTTAAGGGTATTGTCTATTTTTTTCTCTAATTTTAAGAAAAGTGTTATTTCCTAGCTTTGTTTATTGTAAAGCTCTAAAAACAAGAAATAATCCGATAAAATAATCACAATTATCACCAGATAATTATCCATAAATACTATTTCTTATTTTTCTAAAAGTTTTTATTTATTTACTTTAGGGAGAGAAGAGTGAGAATGAGAGGGAGAAAAAGAGAGGAAGAAGCACACCCCTCTAAGCATAAAGCCCAACACAGGGCTCCATCCCAGGGATGATGATCTCAGCCGAAGGCGGACACTTAACCAACTGAGCAACCCAGGAGCCCCAATAATTTTTCTTATTAAAATGATTCAGCATTCCTTGGTGGGATTACTGATGCAACTTCATGCCTTGTGGCATCTCATCATGCTTCAAAACAAAGCATTATCAATAAGTCAGTTTTGTCATAAGATGTATGAGTCTATGTAAAGTAGGTCTGGGTTGACAAAGATGGGACAACTTAGCATAGCGAAGAAAAATAACTATAGTAAATTTAATAAATTTAAATTTATAATAATAACATTTCAAAAGTATTACCTTGGGAGTTTTTTTAGAGCAACAACTCTGAGAAATGAACAAGTTTTTGGCTGTCTTTGCTATGTTTTAGATGACCAAAAATGAGGATTTTTTAAACAGAGAAATCACAAATAATAAAGCAGAAGAAATGCCAGAATTAAAAGCTAACATAGTTTGGGGTGCCTTAATGGCTTAGTTGGTTAAGTGGCTGCCGTCAGCTCAGTTTATGATCTCAGGATCCTGGGATGGAGCCCACGTTAGGTTTCCTGCTGAGAGGGAAGTCTGATTCTCCAGCTCCCCCTGCTTGTGCGTGCTCTCACTCTCGCTCAAATAAATAAATACAATCTTTAGGGGCATCTGGGTGGCTCAGTGGTTGGGCTTCTGCCTTTGGCTCAGGTCATGATCCTGGGGTCCTGGGATTGAATCCCACATGGGGCTCCTCGCAGGGAGCCTACTTCTCCCTCTGCCTGTGTCTCTGCCTCTCTCTCTGTGTCTCTCATGAATGGATAGATGAAATCTTTAAAATTAAATAAATAAAATATTTAAAAATAAAAGGTAATGTATTTTGACACTAAAGAATTAATGAATACTTTTCAATATCTAACTAGTCATTGAAATGATGACTCAGTGACACTACATGAAACCACTAAACAATCTAAATAACACAAAAGGAGGGATAAACACAAAGTCAGTGCCTCTTGAAATGTTGCAATAGAACACAGAATCACCTGTAAGCCCTGTTATTAAAATAACAAAAATAAAGGCTATAACCTGGATCTAATAAAATCTTACATAGCTATCAGTTATCAAATATTGACAAAATAGAACATGCTAAATTAGATGATATAAAAAGAAAATTCTTGCTTGTGAAAAGGAATTGTATTTACAAACATATACAATTCATTTTATTACATTTTTATTTAAATTCCAGTTAGTTAACATATAGTTATATTAGTTTCAGGTGTACAATATAACGATTTAGCAATTTTGTACATCACCTGGCGCTCATCATGACAAGTGTATCCCTTAATCCCCATCACCTATTTAACCCATCCCCCCACCCGTTCCCCTCTGGTAATTATCAGTTTATTCTCTATATTTAAGAGTCTGTTTCTTGATTTTCTTCTCTCTGTGTCTCTCTTTTCCCTTTTGCTTATTTTTTCTTCTATTAAATTTTCCATATGAGTGAATCATATGATATTTGCCTTTCTATGACTTATTGCACTTGGCACCATACTCTCTAGCTCCACCCATGTCATTGCAAATGGTAAGATTTCATTCCTTTTTATGGCTCAATAATATTAGTCCAGTGCTATGTTTAATGAAAGTGGTGAAAATTGACTCCCTTGTCTTATTCCTGACCTTAGGAGAACAGTTTTCCATTTTTCTCCATAAAGATGATGTGAGCTATGGGTTTCTCATATTTGGCCTTTATTACATTGAGGTATGTTCCCTCTAAACCTACTTTGTTGAGAGGTTTTATAATTAATAGGTGTTGTACTTTGTGAAATGCTTTTTTTGCATCTATTGAAATTATCATATGGTTCTTATCCTTTCTCTTATTGATATGATATATCATATCGATTCATTTGTGAATATTGGACCACCCTAACCACCCAGGAATACACTCCAGTTCATCATAGTGAATGATTTTTGCTTGTGTGCGAATGATTTTTTTAAAGTAATGTTAGATATAGTTTGCTAGTATTTTGTTCAGAATTTTAGCATCTGTGTTCATTAGGAACATTGTCATGTAGTTCTCTTTATTTAGTGGTGTCTTTATCTGGTTTTGTTATCAGGGTAACGCTGTCCTCATAGAATGAATTTGGAAGTCTCTCTTTTCTATTTTTTTGAATAGTTTGAGAATAGGTATTAGCTCTCCTCTCTTTCTCTCTTTCTTTTTTTTCTTTCTTTCTTTCTTTTTCTCCTTTTCTTCCTTTTTTTTTTTAAAGATTTTATTTATTTATTTATTTATTCATGAAAGACTGAGAGATAGAGAGAGCCAGAAACAAAGGCAGAGGGAGAAGCAGGCTCCATGCACCGGGAGCCCGATGTGGGACTCGATCCCGGGTCTCCAGGATCGCGCCCTGGGCCAAAGGCAGGCGCCAAACCGCTGCGCCACCCAGGGATCCCTTTTCTTCCTTTTTAATGTTTATCATTTCTTTTATTGAATATTATCTACTTTGGAAGCAGTACATTGTAAAGACAGATACTGTACAGAAATGAGTTGTCAAAGTTCTCAATTGTATTTCCTGGGTTATTGCAATAGCTGTACTTTTTAGTAGTAGTGCTTCAACACATGACATAAAATTTGAATATTTTTATATTTTTTCAGAACCTGAGTATTGAAGGCTTATTAGTAATAACTTCCAAACTTCCTCATTCCATATATAAGGATCACATGCCTTCTTAAGAGGTACCCTATATTACCATTAGGATTACATTGCGGGTTGGCTTACATTTCCTTTTGCGACTCCACTAAACTTAACATTAAAGTGCATGCCTGCTTTTTAGTAATTTGCCTTCTAACTGTAAGAGATGAGGGACTCTGTAAATACTGCCACGAAGTATTCTGGATTTTACCACATGCCTTGAGTTAATAGCTAGCTGACCTAAATCTGCAAATTGTTTTCTTCAAGGCCTTAAAGGCAGTTGACAAAAGTCAGCCAATTATACAATTTTTATAATTACAGTTGCTCTAATACTGTTAGACTGCTAGAGGTTCTAGACAGCCCAAATCTTTCTCTTCCACATATGCCTCAGTCTAAATGACTAAAAGTTAAAGTCATAGTTATTTCAAAGGTATAGCATAATAGGAGATAAAACCACCAATAATTATGGGAACCTATTGCCATCTGCCCAATAACAGATTCAATTCCAGAATGCCATCATGAAGATCTCTTTCTTAAGATCATTCCTATACCAGTTGTAGTTTGGGTTCTCTGAAAGTAAAATATGAGACAAAGACTCAGGTGCAGATACAACTCCTGCATCATATGTTTGTTCGAATTTGGGACGTGATCCCAGATAGGAGTAAGAAAACAGAAAGGATGCGAAAAGTTACAATGGAAATCTAATATGATTACATGGTTGAACAACTTGGAAATATAAAGATGTCTCTTGACAATTACCTATCCTGAAGACAACCAGCTTGACCTTCACCTACTGGTTCCCATCCTCCATTGGCTGAAGATTGCCCTGAAAATATTTATTTTCCTACCCTTCAAGCTGTGTTTCCATGTTTGTTAGGTGAACTCATGAGACTTTAGAAAAGATCACCAGACAAAAAAGCAAGGGACTGTGGTGAAAGTTTGAGGTGGAATAGTGTCAAATGACTCTGACCTTATAGGGCATTGTCTAACATAGCTTCAGCTGATACCAAACCCATCTTAGAAATGTGATATAGGGTTCTAAAAGCATGCTTTTTTCATGGCAATTGCAATTAAGAAGCAATTTATCCATTTATGCCTGATTTACAGAAGTATGTGATTATTATTTTTTTTAGTTTTTGCTAATGTTAAAAAACTTTATAAAAATATTTTCATAGCTATTTGGGCATACCTGAGTGTCTCAGTCAGTTGAGCATCCAACTCTTGATCTCAGCTCATCTTTCTTTCTTTCTTTCTTTCTTTCTTTCTTTCTTTCTTTCTTTCTTTCTTTCTTTCTTTCTTTCTTTCTTTCTTTCTTTCTTTCTCTTTCTTTCTTTCTTTCTTTCTTTCTTTCTTTCTTTCTTTCTTCTTTCCTTTTTTTTCTCTTTTTAAATTGTATCCACTTATTCATGAGAGACACGGAGAGAGAGGCAGAGACACAGGCAAAGAGAGAAGCAGGCTCCATGCAGGGAGCCCAATGTGGGATTTGACTCCAGGACACCAGGATCACACCCTGAGCTGAAGGCAGATGCTCAACCTCTAAGCCACCTAGGCATCCTTTACCTCACGTCTTGATCTTAAGGTTGTGAGTTCAGGCCCTACATTGGGCTGCACATTAGCCTCCGTAGTGGATGTGGAGTCTACAAAAACAAAACAAAACAAAACACACACACATACACACACATACAAAAATATAGCTATTTGTAAAATAAGCTAATAAGGTAATTATATACATTTTTCTTTAAACTAATGCTATGATGCATTAAATCACCAGAATTTCTAATAATGAAATGCGTTTACCTACTCAACTATTTGTTTCTTAATTAATATTACTGTGTGACATTTATTAGAACTTTCTTGGGTTTTGCTATTTTTATAAAATTGTATACCATGGTCTCAGCCTTTGGAAATAATAATACAAAACTTTCTCATCTTGTGTGGGTGGTAGGTGGAAAAAGTGAAAATAAAACTAACTCTCTAGGATCCCGTGTCTTAAATCAATATACTTAGCTTTCTAATTGCCTTTTAGTGCATTTGATATTCTATATTTTTTAAAGATATTTATATCATTCACATTATGAAAATATTGGAAAAAATGTTTTACACATATTGATTTCATTTTCCTAGGTGTCTGTTATTTTCCTTTGTTTCCTTTTCTAATTAACTATAATTGTTTTTTCATTTAATTGTATTTTTTATTAACGAGATTTTTTGTGGATGAGGGAGAAATTTACTTATTCAATGATCAGTTTTTATATTTATTTAACAGTTCTTCTTTTTCATTTTTTGATTCCTAACTATCCTAATTTTAGCTTTCTTCATGTAGCCTATTTGAAAATGTATTTTTCCTTTTTCCACTTGGAAAAATAATGCTAATGGAGATAATACATTATTCTCTTGACATTCTCTTAATAAAAAGAGAAGAAAATAAAATATGTTTTATTTATTGTTTGGTTGTTTGTTTTTTGTGTTTCTTTTAGCTTCTGGTGGATTGCTATTTATTAATCATGAAGTAAAAGTACATTATTCTGATTCTCTCATAGGGTTATTAGTAAGTATTTTTCCCTGTCATTATTGTTGTTTATTTATTTTGTTTTTCAATCACCTTCTTCCCCTAAATACATTTAAGATGACAAAGATTTTGCTTGTCTAGTCTGGATTTCACTGTTTTAATTTATTTAAATTCATTTGACCTGCTAGAATTTGTATTCTAACTCATATTTTTGCATTTGTTTTTAATTTTTTTCTTTCTCTGTTAGCTTTGAGGCAGTTGTACTTTGATGCCACCTTGAATTATTCCTTTGTCTTGTTATATTTCATATTATCATGTAATTACTGTGTACTGGTCCTTTGTTGGCATATTATATTTTATTAATTTCAAGATTTGAGCTATAATGACATCACAATGTGAACTTTGTTATACATGTTAATTTGTGACATTCATATATTGCAAAATGATTTACTACCATAACATTAGCGCATACCTCCATCCTGATACACATATCATAAAATTTAGCATCTTAAGCATTTTTTAAGTGTATGTTGGAGTAGCATTAAGTACATTCGCACTGTTGTGCAACCAATGACTAGAACTATTTTCATTTATCAAAACTAAAGCCCTGTGCCCTTTAAATAACAACTCCCCATTTCCCTCTCCTCCCAATCCTGGCAATGACAATTCTGTTTTCTGTCTTATAATAAAGTTTTTTCTAATTTTGTTTTTATTTATTTATTTATTTATTTATTTATTTATTTTTATTTATTTATTTATTTATTATTTTTACCTTTTAAACCATCTCCTACTGCTGGATATTTCACAGGGTTTAACTCTATTTAATTTTAAAAATAGGACTAGGAGAGTAGGATTTTATCTACTTTGATTACTGTATCTCTTATGCTAAAACACATGTCTCAATATACAATTTTGGAATTAATGGCTCCAAAAATGAAACTTCTCCAAATTTGTATATTTTATGATAAAAAAGAAATAAAACCTTTGAAGACCATTCAGTTGGAGAATTCTTAAAAGCTACTGGGCTATAGTTCTTTTAAGTATACACACTTAAGGGCAGCCCGAGTGGCTCAGCGGTTTAGGGCCGCCTTCAGCCCAGGGCCTGATCCTGGAGACCCAGGATCTAGTCCCACGTTGGGCTTCCTGCATGGAGCCTGCTTCTCCCTCTGCCTGTGTCCCTGCCTCTCTCTCTCTCTGTGTCTTTCAGAATGAATAAATAAAATCTTTAAAAAAATACATACTTAAGAGAAAATATTATGAAATTTGAGATTCATTTAGATACATGAAAATGAAAAAGCTCATTTAATAATGAGCTACCATATTTTATACTTATATAATAAAAATGCATAATATATAAAAACATACATTTTCAATGAAAATCCCACTTTATTGTGTTGTCTAACTTACAAATGACCCATTTCATTTCAGGAGTTATTTTTAACATTTTAATTTTTTTTCTTGAAATTTTGTTATTTGAAACTAATCATGTTTTATGAAAAAGAAAAAGAAAAAACATAGAATATGAAGAATGTTCATTGTCTTCCGCTACTAACCTTAACTGAAATTGTAATTGAAATTTTATATAGTCTTGTTTTAACCAGGTATTAAATGATAATCTTCTTATCATCATTTGGGAATCTTATAAAAACTGTAATAATAAAATTGAAAATATTCTATTCACAATTGGGAATGAACATAAGATGGATAAATTGGTATTGAGGCAGGAAAGAGAAATAGAGAAGTTGCTGTCCTAGAAGAACTGCCCTGGATTTAGTTTCCCACATGGTAGCATTTAATAAGACTTTCTCCTAAAAATACTCTTTTGGCACTAATTCCTTAAGTCTCATTTGTATAAGAGGGAAAATAGATGAACGGAGAATGAGGAGAAATGACAGCTCTTCTAGTAATCAGCAGGGAAAAGAAAAACAAATTGAACCTAATTTTCTGATAATTTCTAATTGCAATTATATTTCTGTTAAAAAGGTGCTTAACTATATCAATGTTTTTGATTAGATTAAACAATAGGAAGGAAGGATAAATGACGGAGAATAAATGTATAGAATTTTGATATTTTCTCAGCCTTGATCATATGTCAGAATTTCTTATTTGTTTGTTTGTTTTTCTCTATATATTTCTGTTTTAGTAAAAAGGGAATAAAATGATTTATGTCCCACAAATTATTTTTATCATTATTATAAACAAGTTATTATTTTTTAATTTCTGGAAAATAAACTCAGAAATTCATGTACACAAGTACAGACAAAGCAGTTTGGATATTTTTCTCTAAAGTGTAAGTTAATACTTATTGAGAAAATGAGATTTTCTTATTTACGCAGGTAGTTTCTTATTTGATATTTTAACTCAATCAATTGTAATTAAACTGAGACTAATTAAAATGGGAAATCAAAAACAAATGAATTGACAAGGTGAATCATTCCCTTAAGAATAAGAAGAAGTTTAAAATTAAAAGTAATTTTCTCAGGCAAAGAAAAAATTATCATCATTATAGGTCAATTACCTAAGGCATTCTAGAGTGGTTTGATTGTAAGAAATAATGAACATGAGGCCCCACATTGTTAGACTTATAAAGAAAAATAGTTGGGGAAAATTAATTTTAATTTTTTGTTCCGATAATTATGAGTATCATACATGTTTATTAAACAATATTCTATCCTTAGAGATGTGCCTAAGGCATCAAAAAATGCAGCTGTAGACAGTTGGTATTATGAGTTATTTGTAGATTGTAAAATATAATTTTATAGATTTTTATATATGCCTAAATGAATGATTTTAAATAAATATGAAAGCATATTTGCTTTGTCTTCCACTGTCCTCAAAAGTAAATACATAGGGTCCTGGTGGTTGGTTCTCAGTCATGTTGCAAAGTAGCATACATGATTTTTTAAGGGAAGACAATATTAGATGGAACCATAAAAATTTGCTGTTTCTTTTTTTAAAGATTTTATTTATTTATTAATGAGAGACAGAGAGAGAGAACCCGGCAGAGACACAGGCAGAGGGAGAAGCAAGCTCCGTGCAGGAAGCCTGATGCGAGACTTGATCCCAGGACCCCAGGATCACACCCTGGGCCGAAGGCAGGCGCTCAACCACTGAGCCACCCAGGTTTCCCAAAATCTGCTAGTTTTATAAGTTGGCATTGGTTTTCATCCATAAGGATTATGGGACCTAGAGTGGATTTGAATTTTTCTGGTGTTCACAGTTATTTAATAATAGGAATGGAAATAGAGGCAAAACTTTCCATTATGTTCCATTACAGTGCTCTTTTACTTATTCTATAAAATATCAAGTAAAAACATGCTTATAAAATTGTATATTGGAGTAAATATCCATGTTTTCGCACATTAAAAAAAAAAAAAAATCCTGACAATGTCCAGAGAGCTCTTCCATTTCTAAACCAGAATGAATCTTTCTTGAAGCTGCTGATACAAATTCAGGTATGGCCACCATCCTACTCTTAGTCAAGATGATTAAAGAAAAGGGAACTACCCAGGATTTTAAGTACTTGTCTGGATCCCATGTGTCACAGTGCTAGTTTAAGGCCATGACGACATCTTTCCCCTAGATTAGTGCAAAGCCCTCTAAATTTATTCTGGTCCACTGCAGTGTATCCTTCATGAGCAACCTCAGGAATGTTTCTGGAATGCAAACCGGATCACTCTCCCACACACGTATAGAGACCTTTAGTGACTCCTTGCTGCCTTTAGCAAGAATTTCAAAATTTGTTATCATGGCTTTCAAATACCCATTATTATATGGATAAATTATTATTCAAATTCATAATTGTTTATTCTGAAATGCTGCTTCCTCCAAACCAATCCCCCAAATACACAGCATAGAGTGTTTCGGATATAGCCATACCGAACGTCTTTTCAGTTTTTCAGAGCCTGTAATACTGTAGTGTTTTCTCTCCTATTCAGTTCTCTGCACATTTCATATCTAATTCCTGTAGAATGCTTACTCAATACTTCCCCTGAATCTTTAGAATTGCTTATTTTAACCTAGTTTTCAGTTGTCTGCTAAAATAACACTTTCTCAGATGGCTTCTGTGGCAGCAGTGTACTCCACGGACTGTTACTTTTCTACTGCTACTGCAGCAAATTAGCACAAATTTAGAGGATTTTTAAAACACCAAAAATGTATTATCAAACAGTTCTATGGATCAGAAGTCTGACATCTAACTGAGCTAAAATCAAGATGTCAGTGCAACTGTGTTCTTTCCTAAAGACTGTAGGGAAAATTTATTTCCTTGTTTTTTTGTTTGTTTGTTTGTTTTTTCGTTGTTGTTGTTTTCGTTTGTTTGTTTTTTAGCTTCTAGAAGGTGCCCTCATTCCTTGGCTCATAGTCCCATTCCAACCTCCAACCTCAAAGCCAGCAATGGACAGTGGAATTTTTCTTACATTATATATTCTGACACTGACTTCTACCTCTGTCTTTCATTTTTAAGTACCACTTTGATTACGGTGGGCCCACAAGAATAATCAAGGATAATAATCCGATTCACAGGTCAGCTGATCAGCAAATTAATTCCATCTGCAACTTCATTTCCTCTTTGCCATATAAGATTAACATACTCACAGGTTCAGGAAGTAGGCATGGATATCTTCGTGGGACATTATTCGGCCCAACACAGGCTGATAATGAGACTGTGTTCTTGAGGCACTGCTTGAACCACAGTTCTCAGACTCCCCTCCCACCTCTTCGTAAGCCAACTAAACAAGAATCAGGCAGAATTCAGAATTCATTGTTTAGTCTTTGTTCTTAGTATATGACATCATGTATAAAATAGCATGAAATATAATAATTAAGCACAAGTCATAAAAGAAAAGCTGAGGCATATTAGGAATAATCCCCCCCCAAAATGTTAAATGCTTGGGAATGAGACTAAGGATATACTTAGCTACTTCCAGGAAATTCCAGAATCTAGATTAAGTCTCTGCCTGATTTCACTACTGGCTTCTGCATTCTGTACCAAGTTTACTACTTGGTTATCATTATTTTGTTTTGTATCAAAGCATATCACAAATCACATCCCCTCAAAATATTCTCTCTGCACCTTTGTGTTTGCATCCCTGTCTTACCTCCAACCCTGATTCTCCTTTGCTCTCCATTTGTTGTTTCATTTCTTGTTTGTTTAAATAGAATAGGAGCTTAAACTGTGGAGTGATAACACAGAGTAGCTAAAGGAGTCAAAGCATAAAAACAATGAAAGGGAAAGACACTTTCAGAGCTTCTTTAGATTACTGTTCTGTATTCAACTCCAGTCTTGTGATTTAATTCCTTTCAAATTTGCAATGGTATCTCATTTAACTATAGATTTTTTTTTTTCTTTTTTCAGGTTTTTATTTAAATTCCAGTTAGTTAACACACAGTATAATATTAGTTTCAGGTGTAGAATTTAGTGACTCATCACTTACAGACAACACCCTGTGCTCATCACAAGTGACCTTCTTAATACCCATCACCCACTTAACCCATCCCCACGCACTTTCCCTCCAGCAACCTTCAGTTCTCTATATTTACGGGTCTGTTTTCTCGCTTGCCTCTCTCTCTTTTTTGTGCCCCTCCATGTTCATCTGTTTCTTAAATTCCACATATAAGTGAAATCTTACAGTATTTGTCTTTCTCTGACGTATTTGCTTAGCATAATACTCTCTAGCTCAATCTATGCCATTGGAAATGGCAAGATTTATAGAATTTTAACTAAAATTCTTTTATTATAGGCACATGAATATTGATATTTTCGCTCATTAGGTTATCATCCACGAGCCAGTGGATTTTTGTTGTTGCTGTTTTTGTCCTATCGGTTTAACATCACAACTACCACCATCATAGCCATTACCAAAGAATGACTATGAAGAATTTAGAGCCCTATAGTTCATCACACAATCAGAACAAAACTGTGATGACTAATTACCAAGACAATAGCAGTGATGTTAACTTTTCTGATATTATTTTAGGCACTTCTAGGCTATGTGTTGTATTACATCTTTCTGCCATCAAATTTGTCACACATGGTTAATTTAGCTTTAATTTCCCTGCAAAATAATAATTGGTGGGACAGACACAGTATAATGTATTCTAAGATCCTCATGCCACAGGGATTGCTTTCCTTATACTAATAACATACTAATAATGTTCATTCATTTTATCTGATTTGTACTAATACTCTTGTGGCCACAGAAATGCTGAAGACGAAATATGGAAACTTTCTGTTCCCATCAACTGTGCTTGCTGAGATTAACTAAATGGTATTGCAAATGTTAACATATTAATCAGAGTCATATTGCTCCAATTAATAATTATTTAAAATTTTAGTAAGGTATAAGGCACCTCATATGAAACAAACAGCAGTTCTGCATTTCTGGGATTATACCTTTGTTTCCACAACTGATATATTTATTTTCCTACCCCTAATTGTATATAATTAACAAATTGACAGAAGATAATATATGCATATTTGGCCATTGTACCTTACTTATTTTTCATAATAACTCAAAGCTAGTACTACTGTTCTTGATATTTTAAAACTAAGGAAATCAAATCATACTTACATTATACTACTGAAAGACATATATTAATAAGTGGCTGATTTAGGATTTAAACCTAGAGATACTTGATTCCATAAACCCACAATTATAATCAGCACACCATAGAGGGCATTTCCAGGTATTAAGATTTCTTAGAAGTGTAGCATTTTAATTTATTCCTAGTGAAACCATGAATCTGAGATTTACCATTCCATTTCAATAAAAACTTTCGGCATTATTTTTTTTCCTACGTTATTGAGATATATTGACATATAACTGTAAATTCAAGGTATAAAATTTGATGATTTGATACACATACATATTGTGCAATGTTGACCGCAATAAGGTTAGTTAAAATATCTCACCTTACGTAATCACCAGTTTATTATTTTTATGGTAAGCACATTAATGCTCTACTCTCATAGCAACTTTCAAATATACAATATGGTATCATCAATTATAGTCACCATGCCATACCTTAGATCCTGGGAACTTATTCATCTTATAACGAAAGCTTATAAGATTAATTTACTTTTAGTCTTGGTGCTTTAAGTTTTATAACAACCCTGACATTTAAGTTCATTAGCTTTCATCAACAATATTTGAATTTCCTCACTTCTGAAATTAAAATCCTTAATGGAATAGGTGTATGTGCGTGAGAGAGACAGAAACAGAGAGACAGTGCATATGTTCGTGTTTTCTTGTGCCAGCATTCATTCTCCTCTTTTGGAAAAACTACTTTCTGTGGCGAATCACTCCTCTCCACTCCATTTAGGGTTGGCCCAAATGGAGCAGAAGCCCCGCTCACTCTTGAGGCAGTAGTGGACACATGGCCTAGGATTGTTCAATCAGTTTATTTCACAAACTAGCTACAGTGCTTGGTTTGGGGGTGATGGGTCTGGGACTGCAGTTAATCCAGTGAGACTCCTTCCCATGACATTTGATAGGATTGGAGTGAAAGTAATCTTTCTTTTCTTTTCTTTTCTTTTCTTTTCTTTTCTTTTCTTTTCTTTTCTTCTTTTCTTTTCTTTCTTTTCTTTTTTTCTTTTCTTTTCTTTTTTTTTTTTTTCCCTTTCCATTGTGATTGCAAGGTGCATGGATATTTTAAGCTTAATTTCCAACACCATGGGGCTAGGGCTTGAACGGGAAGTAGAGGAGGAAATTGAAACACTGAGCTTCTGGTGCCAGACATTTCTGAAGACAGCTTAACCTTGTCTTGATATTTTCATGTGTCAATAATTTCTTTTATTTACTTAAGCCATATAATCTGGTTTGTCAGGCATGGTTTTCTTCTGTTGCTGACATGTAATCTATTCTAGCTGGCTTAATCTCGCAAGAATTCATTACAGACTATTAGGTTTTAGAATTTTACGGAATGGAGAAGGAAAAATCTTTAAATCTACTAGCCAGGAAAAGTGATTTTACTATTTCACTATCCATCTTGCATCCTCTGTGATGACAGGAACTATGCGCTAGAAAGCCCACGATAGTGTCCCCAGAAAAATTGTTTCTGCTCCTTCTCTTCCCAAGGGAAATGTTATGTCACCCAATTCTACCTTCATATCTTGGGTGTCTGCTTAAAGGCGCGTATCTTTTGTGTCTCTTGTCTCTGAGAAAATATTGGAAGCGTCTTCCTATCCTTTCTTGCTAGCCTCAATGGCACACCAGAGCACTACAGAAAATACTAGAGTGGGTTCTGAGTGAAGCAGTATGCTATATTGACAAAATTAGCAACTGAAAGGATCATGAATCAGAAAGTGGGGTCTTGAATCACTCATCTCCCACAATGTGAACATTAGCTCTCAGCTAATTATTTTATCAGCTCCATGTTCCCCTCTGAGAACATCTATTTCACGGCCATCTTGGTGCAGAGGATCTTAGCATTTATGATGACATAATTACATAATTTTCATCATTTGTGAGGTATTACAGATTAAAAAGACTTTTTAGTAACTCATCTGGGACATCTCGATTTGTACAAGAGGAAACCAGTAAAATATAATCCATCGCCTTGCCTTAGAATAGAGATTACTGGTGGCTTCAGATTTTTTAAAATAATTCTGGAGAAGCCACTTTAGCTAATAATTCAATTCCTTTCTGCTGTTGTGCCAGAATGCAGACTCAAAAACAATCTGTGTTATCAGTGTGCAGGCTCGGTTGAAATTTGTGTGCCCCCCTCAACCCCAGGTGACCTCTTAGAGAAGTAAAGGGTGTCCTGTCCCTATTAAATATTACAGAAGTGTCGAAATTACAGGGTATAAACTTTATGACTTTTGGACATATGCCCTATTTTCATTAAAATTACAAAATCAAAATTTCTCGTCAGGATGTAGAATATAAACAGCACATGGAACAACTTGCTGGAGCAGTTTGGATAGAAGTTGCAGTGGTCTGCCATGATTAGGGGGTAATATGCTTTACTGTGTGTCTTTGGCTTATGATAACCAATGGAGGTCTCTTAGCCCATGTAGCTCTTAAATACTTTAATTCACTACTTTCAGGGTAGAGTGTATTTCTTTTTTTTTTTTCTATGTCTATTGCCAGTTATCCCTCCTTTAATATGTTTAAGTTATGCTGGAATTCTAAGTTGCTACAAACTTGTACCTGGCTTGTGACCTTGACCTTGTGCTTGATGTTTCATCTGTCTGGAATGTCTTGTGTCTGGTTGTCTAGTTCAACACACAAATGAATCCTTCTTTGTATTGAGATCTTAACTCAAACACCACCTCCACATCAAGACTTTCTCTAGTCACTCAATCTGACTTAAATTCCTGGCTCCAAAAAACAGCTACTCCAGTTTTATTATTTTTAATTTTTTATCACTCTCTGAAAATTTATAATTAATGCATGTTTTACTGGTGTATTTTGTTTCCCACCACTAGAATACAATCTAGTTAGAAGCAAGACCTCGTCTCCCTCAACACTGGTTAATGCCTATATTAAAACACACATAGTAAGAGAAATATTAAGAGAATTTTTGCATCAATATTTGTCAAATGACTAATAGAATGATTTTAAGCAGTGAAATTTCAGAACAATTTTAAGGGTCTGAGTTTATTCATCTAGGGATTTTTTTTTTAAAGTTTCAAATTTCCTTGTCATCTCTCTAATACAGGTCTGAGGGACACATCAGAGAAGCAAAATGAATGGTCAGTACTGGATAGTTCAGAATTACCTGAGTAAATTATGAATATTAAACAACAATGATTACCCAATTCCATTGACCTCCCCCATGATTCCTCTTATTAAACAGAAATTGAAATTATGAAATTTAATTATCAACCACTACAAGCATCTACATTAGGTTATAATCAGGAGCGAGAGAGTGATTAGAGCATGTACTCACTTCTTTCAGGAGATTTTCCTGTGAGCTTTATTTGCCACTTTTGTAGTATTTTAAAGATATTAAATGCAATTTATTGCGGTATATAGTCCTACTCATTATATTCCTTTCAATAATTTATACAGTCTGGCTTTGCCATCATGTGATACATATCAACGTAGTTTTTTGCTTCATTAAAAAATGTTTCTACCCCAGATAAACATTACTTCATTGATTATGTTTCTTTTTCTCTGTAACAATGCCTTTATTTGTCTACAAACACAGATAACCAGTTCAAAATAATCCATGCCCACCCTTCAATTTTTTTAACTATTAAGTATAAATCTTAATTATTTTTCCACATTGTCATTTATTTGTTGATTTTATCTTCCTACTGATTTTCCATCACGATTAAGTCAAGATGTGTTGATTCTTCCTTTTTTCCCCCCACAAACATGATTTTCAGGATGCCAGACACAAGAAACAATATAAGAAATAAGACTTTTTGTCTTTTGTGCTTAAATAAAGCAATATTTAGTCACCTATTTCAGTTCTAAGACAAGATATATACTATTTTCAAGAAATATGACAAATGTTTCTGAAAAAAACTAGCAGGTTTAGACTGATAAGTGTAGAAGTGATTGTCATGTAAGACTTTATTATAATCTAATTGTTTATTACATTGCCATGCAGTTTGAAATGTAGAGCTATAGGTAAAAGGGCAAAAGCACCACATATTTAATATCATTTTAGGCTTCAAATTCAACATGGAGAAATATAACATTTTGAATTTTTTTTTTAATTTCGTGGAGACAAATCAATGGGCTGCAGTCAACAAAGATATACTTAAAAAAAAATAAAGAGTAAAAGCTTTCCCTTCAGGGGCTAGAAATCATTACACAATTTTTAAAAAAAGTCTATTCCATAAGAGTAATTACATTTTAATAATAATAATATAAAAATAAAGTTATCAAGAATTTTATCTTAATTTCCTTAATGAATTAAACAACCAGTACACCAAGGAGATAATCAACATTAGGTTATTAATGAATAATATCTCATCAATTGCTTATGTAATTGCTAATAAGACATCATGTGTGCTACTTATTTGCTTCCCAGTCTATAATGAGTACAATAAAAGAAATTAAGATTATATACTGCATAGCTCACCTGAAATTAAGTTTATTAAAATTGTGTCTACATAAATGTTTATGACTAATTTGTTATTTTCATTATTTTTAGTAGCATCACCTATTCACTAGCATGAATCATTCAATGTGTTAAACATATTTTTTTTCACTAAATTTTAATTCACTTACTACTCCTTTTCAATAAAGAGATGAAGAACTGCTGGGTTGCTCAGCGGTTGAACATCTGTCTTCAGCTCCAGGATCCCTGGAGTCCTGGGATTGAGTCCCATATTGGGCTCCCTGCATGGAGCCTGCTTCTCCCTCTGCCTGTGTCTCTGCCTCTCTCTCCCTGTGTCTCTCATGAATAAATAAATAAAAATCTTAAAAAAAAGAGATGGAGAATAATAATTTTATATTACTTAGAATGCTAAGTCTATTGAATATCATCTCAATCATTACAAATAATTTTATGACTTCTGTAAGTTGTAGACATAGAAATATAACATATAATATATACATATATAATTGAATCATTGGGCTATATAAATAAGTTGGGCTATAGAAAAAAAATATTTTTGCATACTCATTTTGAGAGCCTACATGTAAATATAGAGTGAATTATGTCATCCTCCCAAATTCATATGTTGAAGACCTAACCACCAATGTGATTGTATTTGGAAATAAGACTTGTTGTAAGTACTTAAAGTTAAAATAAGCTCATAAAAAATGAGATCTTGAAATAATAGGACTTGTGTCCTTGTAAGAGGAGGGGATAATGTCAGATCTCTCTCTTTCTCTCTCTCTCTCTCTGTGCTTGTACAGAGAAAAGGCTATGTAAGAACATAGTTAAAAGGCGGCCCTCTGTAAGCCTAAAGAGAGAGGCCTCAGCATAAACCAGTACTGCCAACACCTTAGACTTCCAGCCTCTAGAATTGTGAGAAAATAAATTTCTGTTGTTTAAGCCATCCAGTTTGTGGTATTTTGTTGACAGCCCAAACTGACAATACAGAAACACTTCTATATGAAAAGAAAGAGTATATACAAAAATTCAAATCTAAAAGAAACATAACGTTTTGAAAAAAAAAAATTAACATGGATACCACTGTCCACAGTCTCATTTAGGAGCCTGCTGCCAAGAGGGCGATGGTAGTGAGCAGCCCTCATTCCTAGCAATGGGAATGGGAAAAAAAATGTTGAAGGATTAATGATTAGATTTATGCCTCTAAGTGCTTCATATAGTGCCCCTAGGATCATTAAAATGGGCACCAAGTATTCCACTTTATTTTTTATTTTCACAATTCCTATCAAAGCATTTTATAGTTATTCAATATATAGTTGGGCATTAATTGAAGTTGGTAAAATGAAATATTATATATCTTGTGTAATGCATCTTGGTTAAGTAATCTAAAATTCTCTGGGTTTTTATGGCAGTGTTATAGAAGAACACGCAAAGACATAGTACTCTCTGTTAATATATTGGTAGCATTAAATAACTAGATTAAAAATCAGGTTTAAAAGACTGTTGCCTGAAATCAACCAGGAATATGCTAACCCTTTGCATAATCAAAGAGATGTTTACCATAAACAGAAAATCAAAACATAAAGTAAGAGAAAAAAATTGAGATAAACTGAAATGATAATAAGTAGAAACTATTTCATAAAGAACTGAGAATTGGCCAGATAAAACATATAAATATAACATTGTTTTTACATTGCTAAATGTTAAAAAGATTAAAATCCTGTTTTTATACTAAAATTTAGTGTTTCCCTGTTCCTTAACCCTGGCCATCTTTACACCAGAATAACTGTAAAAGCATAGATAGCAAATAAGCTGCATTATATCTCTGGAAGAAAACATCATCTCTATAACTGATTTATAGACAGAAATCATCTCAATATTAGAAGAAGGATAAATCTAGATGTATTAATAACTTTAATCAAAAATACAAAAATGAACTTTCAGTCTCAAATTCCTTATTCTACTCCTTGTGTAATCCTTCAAGGGTCAATTAGCCTTTTATGATGTGTTATTTTCAGTTGTAAAATACAAAAAAGAATTAGTCACACCTCAGAATTATTGTAAGGATTAAATGAAAAAATATGTAAAATATTGCACTGTCCAATATTTCACATAATTCCTGAAGCCCATGCACACACACAGATGCTTTTGTAAGCAAAAGTAATATAAAAGAGGAAAACAATGTTATTGCAATCTAAGTGATAGAAAACTGAATGTTATATCTGATGGTAGATTAGAATCTAACTGAGCGTTGAATTTATTCCAGGGTGATTTTTGGTTCATCTTTTTCTTAGAATTTAGAATTTAACATTTTGATTCTTCACCACAGTGAGAAGAAATGAGAAAATGAAATCTCAGGGGAAACTCCTCTTTGATTCCCTGCTTCAGATCTTTTCTCTGTGTTTGGGATCTATATCGAATATTCTTCCTTTGATCTCTGCCTGAAAAGGCCACTGACAACAGATATAAACTTTGGAATGAAAAGTCCTCGATGGACATACACAAGAGAAAAGTTTAAAATTGAGTGTAATAAGGATATTCCAGTTGAGTATAATAAGGATATTCCAGGTATATTACAACTATGCTGAATTCAGTTAATATTTTTTAAGTAACTGATTGCTCAAATATTAATAATGGGTCTACTTGTCGATCTTTCTGTTCTCATTATACAAAATTATAGGGGATCCCTGGGTGGCGCAGTGGTTTGGCGCCTGCCTTTGGCCCAGGGCGCGATCCTGGAGACCCGGGATCGAATCCCACATCGGGCTTCCGGTGCATGGAGCCTGCTTCTCCCTCTGCCTATGTCTCTGCCTCTCTCTTTCTCTCTCTGTGACTATCATAAATAAATAAAAATTAAAAAAAAAAGATTTAAACAAAATTATAGTAGTTTTATAATGCTACAAAAATGCTACGCAAGGATTAAAGCTAAAAAATAAAGGAGACACCTAATAGAGAACACTAGAAGTACCTACAACAACAACAACAAAAGCCTTCAAATATATGATAGAAAAAGTGAAAAACCGTGGGACGTCTGAGTGGCTTAGTTGGTTAAACTTCTGCCATCAGCTCAGGTCATTGGCCCAAGGTTCCAGGAATCGAGCACCAAGTCAGGATCCCCGCTCAGTGGGGAGTCTGCTTCTCCCACTTCTGCTGCTCTCCCTGCTTGTGCTCTTTCTCTCTCTCCTCTCTCTCTCTCTCTCAAAGAGATAAATAAAATCTTTTAAAAAAGTAAAAAAAAAAAAAAAAAAAGAAAAGTAAAAAAAAAATCTAATTTAAAATGAGTCAAAATTATAAGGACAAAATCCACATAAGATGGTAAAAATATCCAATTAATATGTGAAAAGAATATTTACTTAATTACTAGTCTAAGAAAAGCTTATCAAAAGGATAATGAGTTAAGGTGGTATCTCTGGATAACCTTAGAATAGAGCTGGTCATCAGAAAGATTAAATGATTAGAATTGAAGCTTTCAGCTCTACCCACAGACCTCTGGGAAGGAAAAAGGGGTGGGGGTAGAGATTGAGCTCTATAAAAACCCTTGAAAAATGAGATTTGATATGTTTCCAGGTTGGGAAACATGTGGAGGTTTGGGGAGGGTGGTGTGCCTAGAGAGGACATGAAAGCTCCGTGTTTCTCCCATACCTTGCCTTATGAGTCTTTTCCATCTGGCTATTCTTGAGTTATATCTTTTTATAATACATTGCTAAATGTGAGTAAATATTCCTGAGAGTTTTATGAATGATTCTAGTGAATTGTTGAGCCTGAGAAAGAGAGTCGTGGAAATCTTAATTTATAACGGGTTGTTCAGAAGTGTAGATGGCAATCTGGACTTGCAGTTGGTGTCTGAAGGCAAGGTTTGTTGGACTGAGCCCTTATCCTATGGGATCAGCTAGAAAGTGTCATGATTGAGTTAAATTTGTAAGACAGCAGTTGGTGTCCACTGAGTATTGGAACATTGCTCCATATGGGAAATCCACACATTTGGAATATAGAAATATTCTGTGAGTAAAGTAAGAAACAGAGGGTTTGTTTGTTTTCCTTTTACGCTACTCCATGAGAAATTGTAAAGAGGCTTAACAGTTGTTATACATTTGCTAGTTTTAACTGAACATAACAACAGAAATATTAAAAATCGTGACTATATGTGGCAGGATTAGGTGATTTTTTTCTTGATTTTTCCTATTAGTGTTTTTAAATTAATGATTATTTGTTTTCACTGTCTTTCTGTCCCTCCTCTCCTTCTTTCCTTTTCTCTTTCTTTTTTGTATCATTAATACTTTGTAAGAACTAGGATGTTACCTGGCAAGATGGTGTGTCTAAATATAGAGTATCTATGTCTAAATATCTCTCCATGGATAGCCATTAACATGGTTATCTTTCTCCATACCAAGTATTAGCAAAGATAACTATGTATGTCATATCAAAACTGAATTTACATTAGAATTAAAGAAGAGTCGCTTAAATTAGTATTCATTCAAACTGTGACTTCTTACAAAACTTGGGAATAAATGAATTTTCCTGGAAAACCAACAACACAAAATTCTCTAAAGGCCATAACCAGCAACCATGACCTTTGTATTTGTGAATGTATGTATTTCTGATGATATAAAGTGACTTCTCATCTCTGACAAAACTGACACCTAATTGAAACCATTGAACGTAGGAAAGAATATATGTCATTTACCTTTCTTATTTTTAGATATCTCAATCAACCTGGAAAGAGCAAGGAGGTATACAACATAAGAAATGACAAGGAGATATACAACATAAGAAATGATAATTACAAGTCATGTTCTTTAACGACATGTAAAGGAAAGGAAAATGCTCATGACATTTGGTTAAATAAAATAAATATAAAAAGTGATGCCTACACACAGTGGACATTAATTACTGTGAAAATGTGGGGAAAAATGAACCAGAAAACATAAATTCCAACAAAAATTGCTAAAAAGAGTTAAGCAGGTGTTTCACAGAATAATAATCACTTATGTTAATAAGCATATGAAAAAAATATTTATTTTTAGTAGGAAATGAACACATGTGCCTTTCGACTAGGAGTATTGAAATACAATGTGTTGATAGTTGTATTGTTCTCAATGATAGATATTTTAAATAAGTAGAAAGCTTACCTATGGGAGAGTGAAAAATGAATAATGGTATATTCATACCTTAGAATATTATAAAACAATTAACAATGAATTTTAATTACTGACATAATAAAATATTAATTATAATGTAAGAGAATAAATATCTTAAAATATACTATGATGCATTTTTTATGAAATTAAAAGAAGTAACAGAGAGAGAATGTAGACTCATGTTAACTGGAATTGTGGGTAGTAATAAGTATGGCTGGAAACAGGCACAGGTTTCTATTTGCTATGGTATTGCTATTATAAATTGAATTCTGGGGGTGCCTGGGAGGCTCAGTCAGTTAAGTATCAGACTCTTGGTTTCTGCTGAGGTCATGGTCTCAGGGTTGTGGGACAGAGCTGCCCATTGGGCTCTGCACTCAGTGGGCGTCTGCTTGAGATTCTCTCCCTGACTCTCCCTGTCTCCCTGCTCATGCTCTCTTGCTGTCTCTCTAAAATAATTAAATATAGATTTAAAAAAAATAATTCGGGCAATGGCTACCCAACTTTGTTTTTTAAACTAAAATTCACTGGATTGTTACCTGAGTGAATTATTATGCTATGTAAATTACATCTCAATAAAGTTACTAAAAACAACAATAATGACAAAAGCATTTACCACCAAAAACATATTTACCACCAAAAACATTTATGATGCATAAAAAGTGGAACTATAAAAATAGAAAATATGTAGAATGATAAAGTATTTAGAATGATGGTTCACTAGATATTATTAAATGTATTATATTTATTTGGATATAAACATGTTCTTGTTAGTGATATATTAACTTATCATTATAGTCTGTCATTTTGTCTGTTTCCTATTCTTCAGAGGAACGCATAAAAAAGGCATCTCAAAAATGTTAGTTGCCATGAAGTGTAGAATATTATAAATATTGACAACTTTTTTCTATTTAAAAGGTAAGAGTGTTTGTTGAGCAAATATCTGTTGAAAGACATTTCATCAGATCTTTACTTAAAGATGAGAGAGTAACCAACCTGTTACTATTGCTACCTAATCCTACAGGATAGGGAGATGAATTTCTACAGGTTTTGTTTGTCTGTTTTGGTCATTGAAATAATATGAAACTCAAAGCATGACTTCTCTTTATTGAGTAAAGGGATTGGCATAGATGTAAGTCATATGGCATTGAAAGAAACCAGATGAACCCTGAATCAGCTTTTGTTACCTTCCTAACTTGGTTATTCCCAATGACCTGGCATATAGGATTGTTTTGATAATTGGCAATTTCACTTGTTCACTTATTCACTACTCTGCTTTTTTTCCTCCCAGGATACAAATTTTCAGATAAATATCTTATCATAGGATCAACAAGTAAATGGAAGATTATCCCATTCTATACTGTTATGTTTTATTGACTTAACACTATATTCGTATTTCCTTCCATGTGAACGTATTAGAAGAAAAAATAGACAACATATAGTGTATTAGTGTCATGGCAATCATCACAGAAAAATTCTGAAAAAGCAGGTCTTTTGTAAATGATCCTCAAAGTTTGCGTAAACATTGTTAGCCTCTACATGAAATTACCACATATCCCTTGAACAAAAAAAACCTGAGACAATATGGAGTAGATTTTGAAATCAATTTCTCTGTTAAAAAGCACAAAAGATGAGGCAGAATGAGAAGAATGAGACATATAGTTTGACTTTGTGAGGTATGTACTGTCTAGTTAGATTATTCCTCAATTTCCGAAGCACAGAAGGTAGTAGGAAGAGAAGGCACTTGCAAGTGGGCGTGTTAAATGAAATAAGAAACAAGGCATCCTTGTTCTGCTTCTGCTCTGCTTCTGTTCATGCCTCAGTGAAACTTTACAGAGTTAATGTTAGGCTTTTTCCAATAAGAATAGAAAACGTTTCTTCCATGCAGAGGATGGTTAGAGCAACTGAACATTTTCCCTATAATAATCTCCAGACTGAAAAGAGAGAGCTCAGTTGGAAGTTGTATTCTTTCTATCTCAAACCTATGAGGCAAAGGGAATGTGGCATTCTGCTTCACAATTATATAATTATCTGCTTTAAGAGTTTGGGTGTTAAGAGTACTTAATTTGAATAGGCGATGACTCAGGTTAGGGAGGATTAGAATAAGCTGACCCTGTTAGTAGTGCAGTTGGCGTCTAAAGTCTTTCTTTCCGTTGGCTGTCTTGGAGGCTTGGAGAAATAGATAACTCGTGACACATGAGTTTGTTTTAACAAAGTGCTAGGAATATATTTTCAGCAGCACTAGGAGCCACTGAGCTGGCAGTTATTCACTGAGAATAGTTTCTTAACTGTATCCAGATTCTTACAGGAAACTAGTGGTTGCATTGCTGCCAGATTGAGGGAAGCCTTGTATTAAGGATAATCAAAACAATTATATTTCCAAATATATCAAACTAAACTTACATTTATATTGTATTATAAGCCCTACTTCCTCTTCTAATATCAGAGTTGGGATGCAATATCTTTCCTAGATCTCTGTTCCCAGACTATCCTGCATATATAGTCTATCACATGAGCGGTCAGATTGCAACCAAGTAACCATGCACCATCTGCAGTAGGTCTTACCAGTTCAAGGTCTAGGACAAAGTAGGAAATAATTGTCTTCAATAGGACTTAACATAAACCCTACTATTTAGCCTAGGGAAAAAAAATACCCTCTCTGACTCTGGTTGTCTGGCTCAGGAAGAAAAAAAAAAAAAAAAAGATCATGGTCCACTTAATCCTAACAAAAATCAATCTGAGGGTCACCAGAAAAAAATGGTTTTGGTGTACCAGCATTAATAATTCATCTTAGGTAGTTAAGCACAGAAACTTCCTAAATGTCTCTATGCCTGGGAAATGGCCTGTAACTTTTCAAGATTATGGATGCTATGTCCTTCAAAGATTCATTGGGATGCCTATTAAGACTTCTGTGTCCAACAGCACTGCTCAGTGGAACATTATGACAATCCAATATAGATTCCCCAAAGGTTCAGATCATAAAGCAAAAGATGTATATGCATGTATATCTATGTGTGTGTGTGTATGTGTGTGTGCACACATATATATTGAAGGATTCAATTCAGTCAATCTGCTGAGGTAAAAGAGAGGAAATATGAGATCAGTAATGTAAGAAGGTAGTTTTTATTTTTGACATAGTCTTCAAGACCCACTATAACAGTGAGGATCAAGCTTTTTTATATTATTTTTGTTGTCCATCTCCTCTTGTATATCTTGCTACGTTATGTGAACTATTGTGATGATACATAATGATTTAGATTTCAAGTTAATGGTGATAAATTTACTTTTTGAAGCAGATTTATATAGACTAACAGTATCAACTATCTTTTTGACAAAGACACTCAACAAACTAGGAGTGGAAGGGAACTTCTTCAATCTTATAAAAGACATCTAAAGAATACATACAGCAAATGGCATACTTGATGATGAAGACTGAATTTCCTCTTAAAATCAGGGATAAAACAAGGATTCTTCTACCACCACTTCTATTTAGCATTTTACTAGAAGTTATATCCAGGGCAGTTAGACAATGAATAAATGAATGAATGGATGAATGAATTGTATCCAGTTCGGAAAGAATCAAAATTCTATTTGTAAATCGCATGATCTTGCATGCAGAAAATCCTAAGAAGTACTCTAAAAATCTATTAGAACTAATAAACAAGTTCAACAAGATGCTAGAATATGATGTCAATATACCAAAACAAGTTTTATGCCCATACACTAAAAAGGAATATTCCGAAAATGAAATAAACAAAATAATTTCTTTATAATTATATCTTTAAAAATACTCAGGGATATATTTATCTAAAAAAAAAAAAAAAAGCAAAACCTATACTTTGAAAACTCCAAAGCATTGTTAGCAAAAATTTTAAAAGATCTAAGTAAATGAAGACACCCCGTGTTCATCAATAAGAAAACATGATATAAGATGGTTATACTCCTTAAAATGATCCACAAATTCAAAACAATCCCAATAAAAGTGAAGTTGACATTTTTTGCAGCAATTGACAAGATGATTTTAAAGTTCTAGAGAAATTCAGAACCAATAATAGCAACACTATTTTAAAAATAAAGAACAAACAACGTTAGACTCACATGTCCTAATTTTCAAGCCTACTTCAAATCTAGAGTAAAGAAGCCCGTGAATTTATCTCAAAAATGTAAATATATAGTTCAATGGAACAGGATTGAAGTCCAGAAATAAGCCCTTATATTTACGGCCAATTTATTTATAGCTAAACAATAAAAAAGACAGGTCAATTTTGAAATACAGCAAAGGATTTGGATAGTATGTTTTTAAAGAATATATATAAATGACCAAGAAACAAGAGAAAAGATGCCAAATATATTTAGTAATCAGGGATAATGCAAATCAAAATCACAATGATATATCAATTTACACCCACTACGATGACCAAAATTAAAGATAGACAAAAACAATGCCTATGAGAATGTGGAAAATTTGAACTCCTATACCTTGCTGGATTGCACAATGGTGCAGACACTTTGGAAAACAGTTCAGGAATCCCTTCAAAATAATGATAGAAGTACTGTCTGTCTCAGTAATTCTATCCCTAACTATATACTCAAGAGAAATAAAAATGAATGTAGACACAAAAATAAATGTACACAATTGGATGATTCCTAATATCAAAATAATGGAAACAGCCCAAATGTCCACCCAATGTGGTATATCCATACAATGTTGTATCATTTAGCAATAAATATGAAGTATTGATACATCCACGATATGGAAGTACTTTGAAAACATTACATAAGGTGAAAGAATCCAATCACCCAAAATCACATTGTGTGATCCATTTGTGTAATGGATTCACAAATAAGCAATTCTATAGAGTTGGAGATTAGATCAGTGGTGATCCAGGACTAGGGGAAGAAAAGGGTAGAATGGATTTGTTTGGGGTGTGATGAAAATATCCTAAAACTATGTTGTGGTAATGTTTGCACAATTATTGACTTGTACAATTTAAATGGGTGAATTCTGCAGTATATTAACTCTATCTCAGTAAAGCTGTTATTAAAAAAATAAACCTACCTAATAGTTACATCTGCTTAGAAGTCTCAGGGGCATCTCAGACTGAACCTGTGAAGTTCTCTCTAAATCTGCAAGTAGCAGGCACTATAATATCCTCCCCAAATGGCCACATACTAGTCCTTGAAACCTGTGAACATGTTATATGGAAAAAGGAACTTTGCAGAGATGATGAAGATTAAGGATTTTAAGATGGGGACAGCATCTTGGCTCATGCAGGTGGTTACAACATAATCCTATGAGTCCTTAAGAACTAAGAACCTTTCCTGCCTGAGGTCAAATTAAAAGAATGATTAGAAATTTACAACACTGTTGCTTTAGGTGTAGCAATAGTCATAGTGATATGCAGGTCATAGTGAAAAGAAGAAATGCATAACTATTACATTTCCGTAATTCACAGGTTTGAAGTTTAGCTCATCGAAAACGATTATAGGAAGAACTTTGAGTTGTCTGAAGCCTCAGTTTTTAATTTTAAATGGTAAAAGTAACATCTGTTTCATTGAGTTGTTTTGACAAATGAATGAGACAACATGGGATGCCTTTGTGGCTCAGCAGTTCAGCATCTGTCTTTAGCTCAGATCATGATCCCAAAGTCCTGGGATCAAATCCCACAACAGGCTCCCAGCAGAGAGCCTGCTTCTCCCTTTGCCTGTGTCTCTGCTTCTCTCTCTGTGTGTGTCTCTCATGAATAAATAAGTAAAATCTTTAGGGACATCTGGGTGGCTCAATGGTTGAGCATCTACCTTTGGCTTAGGCTGTGATCCCAGGGTCCTGGGATCGAGTCCCGCATTGAGCTCCCTGCATGGAGCCTGCTTCTCCCTCTGCCTGTGTCTCTGCCTCTCTCTCTGTGTCTCTCATGAATAAATAAAAAAAATGTTTTTTAGAAATTAGACAACATATATAAAGCATGTAGTAATTTTTCCAACCCATAATATACACCTAGAAATGCTCATTTCTATCAATTACAAGGAAGAAAAATGGGTGAAAATGGTCTTCTGGGGCAAGGAAACAGATTCTCCTATAGGGTCTCCAGAAAAAAAAAAAAAATACAGCTTAATCAACACCTTGATTTTAGCCCAGTGAGGCTCACGTAAATCCTCTGACTTTTAGCATTGTAAGAGAATTAATTAATGTGTTTGTAAGCAAATAAGTTTATGGTACTTTGTTGTAGCAGAAGGAAAAAATAATTAACAAAACTTAATACTAGGGATCCCTGGGTGGCGCAGCGGTTTAGCGCCTGCCTTTGGCCCAGGGCGCGATCCTGGAGACCCGGGATCGAATCCCACGTCGGGCTCCCGGTGCATGGAGCCTGCTTCTCCCTCTGCCTGTGTCTCTGCCTCTCTCTCTCTCTCTCTCTCTCTCCCTCTCTGTGTAACTATCATAAATAAATAAATAAAAATTTAAAAAAAAACACCTAATACTATTCACAGTTTTTACATCACAGTTAAAAAGACCACAATCCATCTGTATCTAAAACTGGAAAATTAGAGACCTTCTTCCTTTTCTCTTTTCATCCTGCTTGCTTACTTAGATCTCAAAACTATCCAGGTATTACTATGTATAATACCAAAATTTTGGTCACATTTACTATTATTTTATCTCCAAAATCAGTGGTCAACAAACATTTTCTATTAACACCCACATAATAAATATCTTAGGCTTTATGAATCATAGGGTCTGTGTGGCAACTACTGAATTTTGCCATTATAGTGAGAAAGTGTTACAAAAACCAGGATGGTTGCATCCCCAATAAAAGTTTATTCACAAAAATAGGCAGTGAAATTTATGTTTGCACAAAAACTGGCACACACGTTTATAGCAGCTTTATTCATAATTGCAAAAACATAGAAGGGAACAAGATATCCTTCAGTAGATGAATAGAAAAATAGGCATGACACTTTCTGACAATGGAACGATATTCAGGACTAAAAATTAATGAGCTATAAAGCCGTGAAAAGACATGGAGGAAACTTAAGTGTATATTACAAAGTAAAAGAAGGCAATCTGGCAAGGCTGTGTGACCGTATTATTCCAAATATCAAATATTCTGTAAAGGATAAAATTATGAAGACAGAAAAATGATCCGTGGTTAGCAGGGGTTGGGGAAGGGAGGGCAGAGCACAGTGAAAGTACTCGGCATAACACTATAGTGATGGATATATTTCATTTATGCACATAACCCATAAAATGTACAACACCAAGAGTTGAGCATAATAAGGTCAAGTATGGACTTTGGGTGGTAATGACATGTGAATGTAAGTTCATCACTTGTAACAAATGTATCACTTTGGTGGGCAATACTAATAATAGGAAGATCTACATGTGTAGGGGTTTGGGGTATATGGGAAATCTCTGTACCTTCCTTTCAAGTTTCCTGTGAATCTAAAAATGCTCTAAAAATAAGGTCTATTAAATCCTTGAACAAAACAAAGCAAGTCGTGCATCAGATTTGGCATGCAGGCCATCATTTGATTAGTCTTGGACTATACTACAGTACTCTATCATTGGTTCTGCACAGAATTGCAAAGTTTTGTTTATAGATATAAATCTAATAATGGCCGCTCCTTGCTGTGGAAATACTCAGTATTTTCAGATATACCAAAGTAGGCAAGATACAGCCTCTTCCACTTCTACTCTATCTCCAACCTACTGTCATTTCATCCCAGTTTCTGGTTATGTTGAATGCAAACTGGTTTCTTCCAGTCCTTTCCTGATGCAGGATTTTTTCCTCCTGCCATCTTCTATCCCACATATACTTTCCTCACATTGGAATCTCTTGCTTCAGTCTTATTTAGCAGCTTAAATTGTATTAGAGAGGTTGTCCCTTTACAATTAAGTCCAAATGTGATCTTCCCTGATATTTGTTTTCTCAAAAAGCTGCTTCCTCCATGATGCACTGCATGAAATATTACCATTTGTTTGTTTTTCACTCTTTTTTTTTTCTTTTTCACCACTGAAAGATAAGGTGCAAGAAGAAAGAGATTGTGACTGATTTTACTCCCCTTCACATTTCCAGCGTTGAGTACAAGGTCAGTAAGCATTTGTTGAATGCACGAGCGAATGAATGAGCTTCACAGTTAAAAGATGACAGGCTGAGTGTCATAATATGCTGAGGACTGACAACTAGGTGATAGGAATATCTCCAGAACTCCAGCAAACATATCTGAGTTAAGGTAAAACTCTTAGATCTATCATCACTACAGAAATCATTTGCTCTCCCTCTGTCATGTAATATGAATTGTTTCAGTCTTCTGAGAAAGAATACTAGAATAAACTTGAAACATCACAATAGTGCAAGATTTGGGGCATTTATTTGTTCTTTGGTTATTTTTATTTGTTATGTAACTAAGGATCAGAAAAAGCCATTTTGGCTCAAGGTGTCATGGGAAGGAGGGATCTGTGCTAAGAAGAAGGTGGCAGAGATGAGAGATTGGTCACACTGAAGGATTAATCAAATAAATAAAGTTGAAAAAAAGAAACAAAACAGATTTTTCAGTGTCAGAGAATGAGTTACAACATAGAATGTGAATAAACAAGTATGAACATTGATATTGGATTGAAATTAGATGTATTGATAATGAAATAATGATTTCCAATATATAGAAATAAGTATGTAAAAGTATCTAATGTGTGTATATATGTAGATACTTAAAAATGTAAGTTTCATATATATTATATATATGTTATGTATATACATATACATACACAAATACATTATTATTTATCTCTATCTATCATCTATATATCTATTTATCATCTATCAAGACAGAGGATGAGCACCTGAGGGAAACAGTGAGGACATCCAGTGCCCAGATTGTGGTTGTCCAGTCTCATTCTTCATTGAAAAGAATCAGGGCATTTTGAGATAGAGCTGACTCCAGGGCTGGAATAAGAAATTAAGAGATGATCCTGCCAAAAGAAAAAAAAAAAAAAGGAAAGAAAGGAAATAAGAATAATGGAGCGCCTTGAAAGGTCAAATTGTTGACAATGTGACCATGAAAATAATGATTAAACTGAAGGGATTATACCCTAATGAGCAAACAAGAAAACTAAGTGAGCCCATGTTGATACAAATAAATAAATTCATTTATTGAAATATTAATTAGATACGAGCTATATACATAGTTTCAAAGAACCTCACTGCAAAACACTTGAGAAAAATTGGTGGAGAGGATCTTTCTAGTTGAGCAGCTTGGCAGACCCTATTTTAATCAATCAGTGGTCAATGGGATTATCATCAGGATAAGTCAAGTGCACACATTACATGAGGAGAAACAATGAAAACACAGATTCACTTTGCTATAGTCCCACAAAAGAAGCATACCTTGAATTTAAGCATGAGGAAAAAAAAAAAAAAAAAACTGAGGGATGTTCTACAAAGTGACTTGAAATCATCAGTGTCAAGATCTTGTAAATCAAAGCAAAAGGAGAAACTGTTCAACACTGAAAGAGCATAAAAAGAGGTCAACTACATGGAAGCTTCATTCTGAGCTGGATCATTCTGCTATAAAGAACATTATAAGAGCAAGTGCTGAAACTTAAGTAGGGTTCAAATATTAGGTAGTAGTGATATATCAATGTTAATATTCTGATACTGTGGTTATAATGTGGTTATGTAGGATAGTGTTCCTGTTTGTAAAAATACAAACTAAAGTAGTTTGGGAAGGAGAAGCTTATACTAATTTAAAAAGGACAGATTCCACAAGTTAGTCTTTGCATCAAGCAACATAAAATCTGGTTTTACTGCTTTATACTTTCTAATAAGTATAATTTCCAAAAGTCATTCAGTCTTCTTTGTGATTATTTTACACACATCTGAAATAATAGAACTGGTATAATGAATTTATACACAATTTTATTTTAAGGGAAATGGTCTATGTGTTTGAAGACCTTAAAAAAGTGAATATTTTAAAATGCAAGTTTAAAATGCAAACCATGAACCATGGCTCATAGTTAGAAATATTATAATTAAGGTTAATATATTATATTAATATTTTCCCATGTGAGTGTGAATAATATCACTTAACATTTTGACATCTGATTTTATTATTCTTTCATAGTTATTCAATGATTTCAATACATTTAAGGACAAATTTACTTTCAGAAAGCAATTTTCACTCAAAAATGGATGGGAAGAGAAAAATATGATCCAATATAAATAAATTTGCATAATATTTTGCAATTAAAGCAAACATTTATTGTTATATACAATATATATGTTCTTATAATTTCGTCTTGAAAAAATTATCTGATAGCCTAAATAGAAAAAATAGTGCTTGAATTGCTTTTACTGAATTTAAATTGGATTTTTAAAATCTTTCCAGAAAAGAATAGGGAGGGGGACAATATAGTAAACTAAATTGGGGGGTGCCTGGGCGACTCCGTTAAGCATCTGCCTTCAGCTCAGGTCATAATCCCAGGGTCCTGGGATGGAGCCCCACGTGAGGTTCCCTGCTCAATGGGGAGTCTGCTTCTACCTCTGTCTCTCCAGCTTCCTCGTTCTCTCTCTTTCTCAAATAAATAAATAAAATCTTAAAAACAAACAAACAAACAAAACCCAAACTAAACTGGATATGTAGCATATACATGAAACTGGAGTAGAAAGGAAGAATTGTCATTTTTATCTCTTATAAAAGAAGATAAGAGAAGTCTTGCATTTTCAGCCTCTTTTCCTGTGATTGGTGCGGCTATCAACATGGCTTATTGGACGGGATGTTCACAATCTTAGCTAAACAGTTTGGAGTTCCAGATTGGGGCATAAGAGATATGACGTCCTTTCTATATCAGATGTAAACTTGCCAATATAATCATTACAGAAGTCATTTACTGAGGTTTGCAAAAGGTCAGACTTCTAGAAGAATTAATTACTACTATGCGTATAGTGGGTCTCAAGACTTTCTGCCTCTAAATTATAGGACAGTATTTTTAAGATAATAATGTTTGGGGTCTATTTCCACAGATTCAGTTTTACATGGTCTAAGATAGAACCTAGGCATTAGGTTTTTTGGTGGTGGTGGTGGTGGGTTTTTTGTTGGTTTTGTTTTGTTGTTTTTAAGAGGCCCAAGATGATACTAAAGTTATGAGGTTTGGGCAATAGTGATTTACAAAAACAATCTTTAATCAGAGGACTTCAGGGAAAGGAGGAAATCCATATTTTTTAGAGCATTGTGGAAAAATTTAGTTTCAACAGCAAGATTTGAAACAGTATATTAGGTTGAACATCAAGTAGACCCTACACCCAACTTAACCAAATCATCTATATTTATTTGTGTATTTTTTTCCTTCAAGAGAATTTTTCTATTAAATGTCTTTTTAAAACACTAATTTAATTCTATTCCAAGAGAGTCCCAGAGATGTGAAATATCTTGGCAAGATCACAGAGATAATTTGAAATGCTGTGAACAGGTTCTGCTGGGAATTAGTCATATAGTTATTTTTTATACTTTTATTTTTCTCTCAAATAAGCTAATTATAATGATGTTAATTATTGCTGAGTTTTAAAAGTTAAGTTTTAATAAATCAAAAATGATTAAATATTTGAGGAATGGTTGTCTTGGGATTTTCTGAAAATTCAAAGTACTTGAAAAATTTGGCCTGCAAGTCAAATATTATTAATTTAATATAAACTCCACCTTGTGTTAACTTGTTGAAATTGCATTCACAGGATGCCTTGACTCTAGAAAGCTTGAAATCACAGGAAGTTATCTTTAAAATTGTTTAATCTCAAACTATAAATGAGGCCATAAAAAGATGCCTTTTTTTCTGAAATTACACACATATGCTACACGCACAAATATGTATAAGCTAAAATAGATTTAAATATAATGGAAAAATAGTGTGATCCATATTATTAACGCCTGAAATTCCAGGAATCATTAATCCACAAAACAATGTAGTGTAGCATAGCAACTAGGTTTATCTATGTAGTTTGTCTAGTAAATTGAGTTACTAGGAAAGAGACTCATCCTTTTTGTTGTTGTTACCATATAATGCACTGAATTTTGAAATTCAATATTCTCAAGGTGTATTCCTTATCTTTATTTATTTATTTATTTACTTATTTATTTATTTATTTTTCTTATCTTGATTTTTAAATAAAAATAATAATTGTTCAAATAAACTATGATTAGTGACTATAAATCATTTAAACTTACATGTTAAAATAACATATTTGAAATACTTTTATAAAAAAGCAATAAGCATGTGTAAACACAATGTGATGTATAGATGTGGGTGGAATAGATTGAGGGAATGATGACCCTAAAACCTTTCTCCAGTAATGAGTTATTTCAGATTTGGGAGTCATGGGAGATGGAACACTGTTGCAGTAGGAGATTGAAAAAAGTTCACCTATGCAAAGCTTGGATTTGAAATATTCTAATTAATATTATGGATTTTGGAGCTAGATATCAAGATTCACATCTTGGATCAGCCGTTTCCTCATTAAGCTATTTAAATATCCCATCTTATTTAATACTCTTTAATTATATTTTAATCTTTAACACAGGCATAATAATGTCTGCCTCATATATTGGTGAGAAGTAGATGAGTTACTATATGTAAAGGACACAAAATAGTATCAGGATTATAGTAGTGTCTTGGTATCTTATTAATTTATTTTTTATTGAAGTATAACATAAAAAATATTAAGAGCCATAATGTGTAGAATTCAATAAATTGTAACGAACTCTTAACATGTAACCATCACTTAGCTTAAGTAATAGATCAATGCCAACAACATTGAAGACTCCTTTTAGTCTTTCCCAGTATCTACTTCTTCTTTCCATCGCCAAAGGGACTATCACCTAGATGTTTTGCCTGTTTATTTTTTAATATATATGTGGAAATATTCAGTATGCATTCTATAGCATCTGATTTTTTTACCTTAATATATTTTTGAGATCCATGTGATTATGTAAACTCACTTTCCCATTTTGATTTCTCTATTCCTTTATATGACTATAACAGTAATTTAATTCTCTGTAACAATACCAGTGAAATATACAGTTTTTCTCTCTTAATGATATTCATGAGCAGAAAGAAAATTTTAAGTTTGATGTAGTATGACTTAGTAAATCCTTTAATTTGTGTGGTATGATTTATTATCTTTTTCTTTATAGTTGGTGACTTTTTTTTTAATTTTCTTTAAATTTATTTATGATAGGCACACAGTGAGAGAGAGAGAGAGAGGCAGAGACACAGGCAGAGGGAGAAGCAGGCTCCATGCACCGGGAGCCCGACGTGGGATTCGATCCCGGGTCTCCAGGATCGCGCCCTGGGCCAAAGGCAGGCACCAAACCGCTGTGCCACCCAGGGATCCCTAGTTGGTGATTTTTGTCCCACTTAAGTCATCTTTTCCTACCTCAGGATTATGAAATTAATCTTCTAATTTATATTCTTGAAGATTTTGGTTTACCTTTCACATCCAGATCTATAATTCACTCAAAAATAATTTTGTTTCTCTTTATGGGGCAGCTAATTTTTATATATTTCTTTTATATAAATATCCAATCGATATAACATCATACTTTGAAAGGATTATCCTTTCCAGATAATCTGCTCTACAATGCCCACATGTGCTTTAAACCAAATGTCCACAAATCCATTGATCTATTACTGGACTTTGATTTCTGTTGCATAGATCTATTGTTTCTCCTTGCACCAGCACTTTACAATCTTACTTGTAATTTAAAGCATGCCATGCCAGTTAGTAGAGAAAATCTTCTAAATTTGTTGGATTTCTGTATTGTCATGGATAATGTAATATCCCTTTACATTCCCATGTAGATTCTGCAGTCACCAAGTCTATTTGCCAAAAAAACAAAACCAAAACCAAATACCCTTCTGAGATCTATTTGGGATTTTTTGAAACTCTAGATTAACTTGGGGAACAGTCTTATCATTACAATCCTGAGTTCTGATTCATAGACTTTATAAACCTTTTAATCTTCTTTTTTTTCTTTTTAATATTTCAGATTTCAAAATTGTTTTTGTAGAGATTATGCATGTTTCCCATCAGATTTATTCCCAGGTATTTTTTCCAGTCTATTGAGAAATCATTGAAAGACATCACTGTATAAGTTTAAGGCATAGGACATGATGGTTCGATTTATATATGTTGTGAAATAATCATCATAATAGGTTCAAATAACACCCATCTTCTCATATAGATACTAAAAAAAGGAAGAAAAAGGAAAAGAGGTTGCCGTGGGGCACAGCTTCAAGTGAAGTTAATCTGAGGGGAAGCAAACAGAAAATTGTGGAGGTAGGCCCTGTATCAAATCAGTCACTTTCATCAGAATCTGTAGCATCTTCCCAAGTGGACAGTACATCTGTGGACAAAGCAACACCTGAAACAGAAGACCTGCATGGTTCAGTATCAGATACGGCACAGCAGCCATCTGAAGAGCAAAGCAAGTCTCTTGAAAAAAAAAAAAAAAAAAAAACCAAACCAAACAAAACAAAACAAGAATCGCTGTTTCATGTGCAGGAAGAAAGTGGAACTTACTGGGTTTGAATGCTGGTGTGGAAGTGTTTACTGTGCTGTACACCGTTACTCCGATGTACACAATTGTTCTCACAATTACAAAGCTGATGCTGCTGAGAAAAATCAGAAAAAAGAAAATCCAGTAGTTGTTGGCGAAAAGATCCAGAAGATTTGAACTCCTGCTGGAATACAAAATCCTTTGACCATCTGCAAACTAAAAATTGACCTTTTTTTCCTAGTCACTGGGAATGTAGAGCACTGTATCTTGCATAGGCCTTTTAATCATGCATGTCATTAGAAGAATAGATTTTTTTTGTTTGTTTTGAAAATCACTCTGAGCATTTATTTCCATTGCAGCTTCTGTGGCTGAAAAGACTTAAGCAAACTTTACAAGTATTATCCTTTGAAGATCATTTTAATTTTAGTTGAGTGCAGAGGGCTTTTATAACAAACGTGAAGACATTTTGGAGGACCGTGATTTTTCCAGTATTAAACATGCATGCATTGTTCTTGCAGTTTATTTTCTCATTGTGTGTGTACATAGCTTTTCTCTGCAGCACAACCTCTGTCGATGGTGCCCCATGGGGTTACTACTACTTAGCTACTAGCTACTTACCAGTCACTGAAGGCAGCTGCATCCTTATGGCTGCTTTGGGGTTTTCATTAACCAAGGTTCTACATATGTTAGCATATAGTTTCTTTGCACCCATTATTTATGTCTGAATCATTTGTCACAGGAGAGTGTGTGCTGATGAGATTCTAAGTTGGTGTGTTTTCAAATTTTTTTGAGCAAGGGAAGGAAAAGCTGTAGGCATTGCTTTGCCGACTGCAGGTTTCTTTTCAGATTACGTTCATCGGTCTGTGTGTATACAATATGAAGAATGATCTGAAGTATTGTGCTGTGTTTAGGTTTATCCACCAGTCTTTGATGAAATAAAAAGGGAAACCAAAAAAATAAAAATAAAAAAATAAAAAAATTCCTCCTAGTGATAAGAACTCAGGATTTCCTCATTTAATAACTTTCCTATATAACATACAGCAGCGTTAGCTATAATCATCGTGTTGTACACTTATAACACTTATAACACTTATAACTCAAAGTTTGTACCTTTTGACCACATTCCTCCGATTTCCTCTCTCTCCACCCTCTGCCTTTGGTTACCGCAAGTCTGATCTCTTTTTCTATGAGGTTTTACTTTTTCTCTTTTAAGATTTCACATACAATGCAAATCATACAGTATTTGTCTTTCTCTGTCTGACTTTTTCACTTAGGATATTGCTTTCAAGGTCCTCTCAAGTTGTTGCAAATGGTAGGAATTCCTCATGTTTTTTATGGCTGAGTAATCCTTTTGATGTATATATCTCACAACTCTTTTATGCATTCATCACCTGGTGGACACTTAGGTTGTTTGCATGTCTTGGCCATTGTAACTAATGCTGCAGTGAACATGAGAGTACAGATATATTTTCAAGTTAGTGTTTTTCTTTTCTTTGGATTTATTTCCAGAAGGAGAATTCCTGGACTATATGGTAGTTCTATTTTTAGTTTGTGGAGGATCCTCCATACTCTTTTACATAGTGGCGGTTCCCAAATTACAATCCAACTAACAGGGCACAAGGGTTCCCTTTCCACCACATTCTCACCAGCACTGGTTATCTCACATCTGTTTGATGATGGCCATCCTCACAGGTATGAAGTGATATTGCAAATGTGGTTTTAATTTGCATTTCCCTAATGACTAGTGATGTTGAACATTTGACTGGTCCTAGCAAAGAGTTAAGGAAGTGAGGAAGTATATTAGAAAAAGAAAATGAATGCCATTATGAAGGGGGGTGGAATTTGATTCATGTCAGATGTTGAAGATAAAGACGAAGACAATACCATTATTTCTTCTTAAGCTCTGATTTCATCACTTGGTGGAGAGGAGGTATGGCTCTTACCTGAGCATAGTATACAAATAAGCACAAGTTTAAGCATATGACTTGGGTCACTGGATCATTGGTTTTGTGCTTTTGATGTTTTTCCTGCTCTTTTAGCCTAACCAACTATTGGTCATTGTCGTCTTACTTCTTTCACTCAGTCAATCAATACAATTCTTACCCTTACTCTCATAATCTGACTTGTGCAGTGTATGATATGTTACTTCCTTTCTCTCAACATTAAGGCTCTTCTGCAACATTTGACCTAACTCTTAGTCCTGAAATTGGATTACGAAAATTGGATTACTTGACTGTTTGTTGTCAGTGTTCCTTTTCCTTCTGGTAGTTCCCCAATCATACAGGGTTTTTTTTGTTTTTGTTTTTGTTTTTGTTTTTAGACTCCTATCGAATCATGCCTCACTTTCCCCCTATATCACCTCTACCCAAGGCAGTCTGAATGCTACAATTACTTTTTAATTAAATCTGCATGTTTGGAGAAATGGTTAATATGGCAGATGAGTAAGGCAACTCTAAACTTGCCTCCTCACCCTACCACAGCTAGATAAATATCAAATCATTCTGAATACACAAGAAATTGATCAGAGAGCCTAGAGAACAAAACTGCATGTCTACAAGCAGGAAAAAAAAAAAAAAAAAAGACCCGTGTAAGGTAGAAACTGCAGAGAGCTGGTGCAGAGGAGAAAAGAGCTTCAGGAGCTGCAGAGGGGAGGGAGCCCTCATTACAGAGAGAGGAGTGAGAGAATGAGAGAGAAAGAGTGGGGGAAAGGGAAGGAGTGAAAACACACACAGGGGACTGCACAAGAAAAATGTTCCCTAAAACCACTGACTGGTGTTATAAATAGTGGGATGCAGAGTCTGAAGTTTCAGAGGTCAGAGCCATCTCCAGGGTCATGCCTGGTGAACTGAATGGTGTTCTGGTGGGGAAGGAGGGCACAGCTCAGGGAGCAAGCAGCCATGGTCTAAGGATCCGCTGGGTTGTATGGGAAGGAATGGTTCCCCTGCTTAGAATGCATTTGGTAGAGGCAGTACAGGCACTGTGTGGGCAAAAGTCCCTGTGGGCTCCATTGAGCTGCCCCCCACCACCACCAGCAAGGAACAGAGATGCCAGCTGAGGTCAGTAAACCCTGGTGCCAGTTGTCTGTTGAGATTTACCATAAACCCCAAACTCCTGCATCGTGGAGGGACTATTTTCTGGGACAACACTGGTTACAGTGCAGTGAGATTGTCTCCTAGAGGATCAGTGTGGGCCCACACTGCAGGAGTCTCTGAAGTGTTGGGCTTTGAAACCCAGCATGAGATAAAACACAGGAGTGCTGCCCCATATGGCAGGGGGACAACTTGGACAAAGATAGGGTGAAGGTGGGGATCTGATGGAAGCTGGGGCACAGAAGGGACTATTGTTTGCTCATCTGTGAGGGCTTCCTGAAGAGAGTGACACAAGAGTTCTGGCTTCTGGAGACAAGACAGTAAGCAAGGCCTTTCTCACACCTCACCCACCACCAGTGACCTACCTCAGTGAGAGAAAAACAGAGCTACCAAGCGGAGACCAGAGCCACCTACACAAAGCTTTGCCTTCCCTGTGCCCTGTAGGCCCAACTCCACTAGGCCAAGTCCACCTAACAATCAGAGCAGCAGACCCCTCCCTCAGAAGACCAGGACAAACTCCTTTGGCACATACCAAGTCTACTGATCATGGAGAGCTGCAATACTTCAGCTCTAGGAGAAACAGGATGTAACTTCCTTAAGGCTTTTGTTTGTTTTTGGAGGTTTTTGTTTTTGTCTTATTTTTTTGGATACAGAAAGAGCAATACTGAGATGCAAACACATATGGATGCCATAAAAATGAGGGTGGATGAAGCAGAGAAATGAATCAGGGATAAAGAATATACGATTATGGAAAATCATGAAGCTAAAAAGAAGAGGGAAACAAAGGCAATGGATCACAAAGGTAAACTTAGGGAACTTAGCAACTTATTAAAAATAATAACTTTTATGTCATCCCAGAAGATGAAGAGGAAAAAAAAAATGGGCAGGTTATTTGAGCAAATTATAACTGAAAACTTCCCTAATCTGGGGAAGGACACAGACATCAAAATCCAGGAAATACAGAGAAACCCCTTAAATATGAAAAAACTGGCTGTCACCAAGGCATATTAGTCACAATCACAAAATACACAGCAAGCTTAGATGAACTGCTCATTGTTGTGAGTGGGCTTCTAAAGTCTCCTACTATTGTATTATTATCAATGTGTGTCTTTAATTTTGTTAACTGGCTTATAAAACTGGCTGCTCCCATGTTAGCGTAAGTATTTATAACTGTTAGATCTTCTTGTTGGATAGACACTTTAAGTATGATATAGTTTCCTTCTCACTTCTTATTACAGTTCTTGGCTTAAAATCTAATTTGTCTGATATAAGGATTGGCACCCCAGCTTTCTTTTAATGTCCATTAGCATGATAAATGTTTTTCCACCCCCTCAATTTTAATCTGGAGGTGTCTTTGGGTCTAAATGAGTCTCTTGCAGATGGGATATTGATGGGTCTTGTTTTTTTTTTTTTGATTTTTTGTTTTTTTGTTTTGTTTTGTTTTCTTTTCTTTTTTTCCGTCTGATACTCTGTGTCTTTGATTGGGGCATTTTAGCCCATTTACACTCAGAGTACCTACTGAAAGATATGAATTTAGTACCGTTGTATTACTTGTAAAGTCACTGCTTCTGTACATTATTTCTGTTCCCTTTCTGGTCTATGTTACTTTTGGGCTCTCTCTTCACTCAAAGTATCCCCTTTAATATTTCTCACGGGACTGGTTTAGAATTTGATCACAAATTCTTTTAGTTTCTGTTTGTCCTGGAAGCTTTTTATCTCTCCATCTATTTTGAACAATAGCCTTGCTGGTTAAACTATTAATGGCTGCATACTTTTCTCATTTAGCACCCTGAATATATCAAGCCCAGGTCTCTGTCAGTAGGTCTGCTGCCAGTCTAATGTTTCTACCCTTGTCGGTTATGGACCTCTTGTCCCAAGCTGCTTTCAGGATTTTCTCTTTGTCTCTGAGAATTTGCAACCTTCATTATTATATGTTGAGGTGTTGACCTTTTTTTTCTTTATTGATTTTCAGGGTGGTTCTCTGTGCCTCTTGGACTTGAATGCCTGTTTCCTTCCTCAGAGCAGGGAAGTTCTTAGCTATAACTTGTTCCAGTATGCCTTCTGCTCCACTCTCTTTCTTTCCTCTTCTCTTGGGATCCCAGTTATTCTAATGTTGATTCACTTTATCCTATCACTTATCTCTTGAATTTTCCCCTTGTGATCCAGTAGTTGTTTATCTCTCTTTTTCGCAGCTTCTTTATTCTCCATCATTTTGTCTTCTATATCACTAACTGTCTCTTCTGCCTCATTTACCCTCACAGTTAGAGGCTCTGTTTTTTATTGTATCTCATTAATAGCTTTTTATTTTGACTGGATTAGATTTTAGTTAATTTATTTCTTCAGAAAGGGATTCTCTAAGAGATTCTATGCTTTCTATGCTTTTTTTCAAACCTAGCTAGTATCTTTGTAATTGTTACTCTGAATTCTAGTTCCAACATCTTACTTATATCCATACTGATTAGTTCCCTGGCAGTCAGTACTACCTCTTGTTCTCTTTTTTGAGGTGAGTTTTTCTGTCTTGTCATTCTGTCCAGAGAATAGATGAAGCAGTGAACAAAATAGAAAAATGGCAACAATGACCCCAGATAAATTTAAACTAAAGAGGCCCAAAACAAAACAAAAAAAAAAAAAAAAACAAAAAAAGAAAAAAAAAATTTTTTTTTTAAGAAGAGACAGTGAATGTAATCAGACAGATGAACAGAACAGAGCAAAAACACTGGATCCTGTGTGTATTTTGGCCTGTTTACTGTAAGACTAGATCCAAAAATTGTAAGGAAAGAAAATCTTACATATGTACAAAAATCAAATTAAATACAATGAAAGAGGGCAGCCCGGGTGGCTCAGCGGTTTAGCACCACCTTCAGCCCAGGGGATGATCCTGGACACCCAGGATCGAGTCCCACGTCGGGCTCCCTGCATGGTACCTGCTTCTCCCTCTGCCCGTGTGTGTGTGTGTGTGTGTGTGTGTGTGTCTGTCTGTCTGTCTGTCTCTTCTGAATAAATAAATAAATCTTAAAAAAATACAATGAAATAGTAGAATGTAACTGTAAAAATGAAAATCAAAAGACAAAAAAAAAAAAGGAAATAATATAAACAGACAGGTAAACAGGATGGATTAATACACTATATCCTGGGTATATTTTGGTCTGTTTGTTAGAAGAAACTATTTTCCAAAGTTGTAAAGAAGAAGAAGAAGAAGAAGAAGAAGAAAAAAAATATATATATATATTCAAAAATAAAATTAAATAGATTGAAAGGCCAGAATGTAACTGTAAAGATGAAAATTTTAAAAGACTAAAAAAATAGAGAGAGAGAATATAACTAGACAGATGAAGAGAACAGAGCATTACACTAGATTCTGTGTGTATTTTTGGTCTGTTTGTTAGAAGAAATCACATCCCAAAATTGTAAAGAGAGAGAAATTTATATATATTCAAAAAATAAAATTAAATACAATGAAAGGATATAATGTAACTGTAAAAATGAAAATTTAAAAAGACTTAAAAAAAGAGTTGATAAAATAAGAAATTGGTTGAAAAGGAACGAGAAAAAAAATAAAATGTAAAAACTAAGGAATCATGAGAAAATAACCATGAATTCTATCTACTATTTTCCCCTAGCACCAGAGTTTTGCAGCTCTGTGTGTTTGGTAAACTTGTTCTTAGCTGGATGTTCTTGCTGATTGATATTCTGGGGAGGGTCTCTAGCATTAATTCTCAAGCATTGTCTCAAAACATTTTCTTTGCTTGGGGCAGAATTTCACTGCCCTTGCCAGGGGGCTAGGCTAAGTAAGCTCTAGATTGCTCTTTGTGGCTTTAGTTCCCTGTAGGCTTTCCTCACTGATTTGGGCCCTATTCCTCAGAGGACCCTAGGAAAAGTAGTCAATCGCTCCCAACTTCCTGGGCTCCCTCTGTGCTCTGTGCCCACCTGGCCTTTGACTGAGCACTTCTAGCTCAGGCATGTGACCCTGCTGGTCACTTAAGCAGAAAATCAACAAGGAAATAATGGTTTTAAATGACACATTGGACCAGATGGACTTAATAGATATGTTCAGATCATTCATTCTAAAGCAGCAAAATACATATTCTTTTCAAGTGCACATGGGACATTTTCCAGAAGAGATCACATACTGGATCAGAAATTAGCCCTAAAAAAGTACACAAAGATTTAGATCATACTATTCTGATTTTCATATCACAACGCTATGAAACTTGAAGTTAACCATAAGAAAAATTTGGAAAGGCCAAGATACATGGAGGTTAAAGAACATTCTACTAAAGAGTGAATGTGTTAATCAGGAAATTAAAGACAAAATTAAAAAGTACATGGAAGCGAATGAAAATGAAAATGACCATTCAAAACCTTTGGGATGCAGCAATGGCAGTCCTAAGAGGGAAGTATATTGCAATACAGACTTAATTCTTTCTTGCAAGAAGCAAGAAAAGTCTTAAATATACAACTAACCCCCCCAAACCTAAAGGAGCTAGAAGAGGAAGAGCAAATAAAGCTTAAAGCTGACAGAAGGAGAATAATAAAGATTACAGCAGAAATCAATGATATAGAAAAAAAAAAAAAAGCAGTAGAACAGATCAACAAAACTAAGAGCTGTTTCTTTGAAAGAATGAATAAAATGGAGGGTCGCCTGAGTGGGTCAGTTGGTTGGGCATCTGCCTTTGGCTCGGATCATGATCCCAGAGTCCTGAGATCAAGCCCCAAGTCAGGATCCTTTGCTCAGTGGGAAGCCTGTTTCTCCCTCTCCCTCTGCGTGACATTCCCCCTACTTGTGCTCTCTCTTTCTTTCAAAGAAATAAATAAAATCTTAAAAAAAACGAATTGATAAACCCCTAGCCAGACTTATCAAAAAAGAAAAAAAGAAAGGACCCACATAAATTAAATCACAAATAAAAGAGGAGAGATCACAACCCACAGCGTAGTAATACAAACAATTATAAGAGAATATTATCAAAAATTATATGCCAACAAACTGAACAAGCTGGAAGAAATAGACAAATTCCTACAAACACATAGACTACCAAAACTGGCACAGGAAGAAATAGAACATTTGAACAAAAAAATAAAAAAAAGAACAACAACAAAAAAATAGAACATTTGAACAGATCCATAATCAGCAAGGAAATTGAAGAGTGATCAAAAGTCTCCCAAAAAAACAGAAGTCCACAGCCAGATTGCTTCCCGGGGGAATCTACCAGAATTTTTTTTTTTTTTTAAGATTTTATTTATTTATTCATGAGAGATTCAGAGAGAGAGAGAGAGAGAGGCAGAGACACAGACAGAGAAGCAGGCTCCATGCAGGGAGCCCAACGTGGGACTCAATCCCAGGTCTCCTGGATCACACCTTAGGCTGAAGGTGGCGCTAAACCACTGAGCCACCCAGCCTGCCCCCTAACATAATTTTATTTTTTATTTTTTTAAAATTTTTTTTCCTAACATAATTTTAAAGGAGAAGTAATATCTATCTATTTTTCTCAAACTATTCCAAAAAATAAAAATGGAAGGAAAACTTCCAAATTCATTCTACAAGACCACTGTTGATTCCAAAACCAAAGATCCCACTAAAAGAGAGAATCACTGGCCAATATCCTTGACGAACATGGATATAAAAACTCTCAACAAGATAGTAGTAAATTGAATCCAGCAGTATATTAAAAGAATTATTCACCACGATCAAGTGGGATTTATACCTTGGCTGCAAAGTGTATCTATATTTGCAAATCAATCAATGTGATACACCACATTAATAAAAGAAATTATAAGAACCATATAAATCTCTAAATAGATGGAGAAAAAGCAATTGTCAAAGTATAGCATTCTTTCTTAATAAAAACCTTCAACAAAGTAGGGACTGATAGAACATACTCAATGTCATAAAGGCCATATACAGAAGACCCACAGCTAATACCATCTTCAATGGAGATAAACTAAGAACCTTTCCCCCAATGTCAGGAACAAGACAAGGATGTCCATTCTACCCATTTCGATTTTACATAGTATTGGAATTCTTAGCCTCAGCAATCGGACAATAAAAAGAAATAAAAGGCATCCAAATAATAAACAAGTCAAACTTACACTATTTGCAGACAACATGCTACTCGATGTAGAAAACCCACAAGACTCCACCCAAAACCTGCTATCATTGATACATGATTTCAGCAGTCACAAGATATAAAATCAATGTAGAGAAATCTGCTGCATTTCAATACACCAATAATGAAGCTGCAGAAAAAGAAATCAAGGAATTGATACCATTTGCAATTCCACCAAAAACAATTAGATATCTAGGAATAAGCCTAATCAAGAGGTAAAAGATCTGTACTCTGAAAACTATAGAACACTTATGAAAGAAATTGAAGAGGACATAAAGAAATGGAAGCTTTTCTCACATTCATGGATTGGAAGAACAAACATTTTAAAAATCTATACTCCCCAAAGCAATCTACACATTTAATACAATCCCTTTCAAAATACCAGCAGCTTTTTTTCACAAAACTGGAACAAACAATTATAAGCTTTGTATGGAATCCTGAAAGATCCAAAATAGCCAAACCAATCCTGAAAAATAAAAACAAAACTGCAGACATCATGATTCCAGATTTCAAGTCATATTACCAAGTAATAGTCATCAAGGTAGTATGGTACTGGCACAAAAAGAGGTAGATTGATGGAACAGAGTAGAAAATCCAGAAATAGACACAGAACTATATGATCAACTAACCTTCAAAAAAGTAGGAAAGAATATCTAATGGGAAAATGACAATCTATTCAACAAATAGTGTTGGAAAAACTAGATGGAAGCATGCAGAAGGATGAAACTGGACCACTTTCTTACACCATACATAAAAAAAATAAATTCAAAATGGATAAAAGAAGGGAAGGGAGAAGAAATGGGTAGGAAATGTCAGAAAGGGAGATAGAACATGAGAGACTCCTAACTCTGGGAAACGAACTAGGGGTGGTGGAAGGGGAGGAGGGCAGGGGGTGGATGGGTGATGGGCACTGAGGGGTGCACTTGATGGGATGAGCACTGGATGTTATTCTGTATGTTGGCAAATTGAACACCAATAAAAAATAAATTTATTATTAAAAAAAATGGATAAAAGACCTAATCCTGAGACAGGAAATCATCAAAATCCTAGAGGAGAACACAGACGGAAACCTCTTTGACCTTGGCCATAGTAACTTCTAACTAGAGACATTGCCTGAGGCAGGGGAAACAAAGCAAAAAGGAACTATTGGGACTTTATCAAAATGAAATAAAAGAATCTTCTGCACAGCAAAGGAAACAATCTACAAAACTAAAAGGCAGCCTACAGAATGGGAGTAAATATTTGTAAATGATAAAGGATTAGTACCCAAAATCTATAAAGAACTTATCAAACTCAACACCCAAAACACAAATAATCCAGTTAAGAAATAGGGAGAAGACATAACTAGGCAATTTCCAAGGAAGACATCCAGATGGTTAACAGATACGTGAAAGGATGGTCAACATCACTCATCATCACAGAAATATAAATCAAAACCATGATGAGATACCACCTCATACCTGTCAGAGTAGCTAAAATTACTAACACAAGAAACAACAGGTGTTGGTGAGGATGCAGAGAAAGGGGATCTGTCTTGTGTTTTTGGTGGGAATGCAAACTGCATCCACTCTGGAGAATAGTATGGAGGTTCCTCAAAAAGATAAAAATAAAACGCCCTATGATCCAGCAATTGCACTACTAGGTATTTATCCAACAGATACAAAATATAGATTCAAAGGGATACAGGCACCCTGATGTTTGTAGCAGCATTATTAACAATAGCCAAATGATGGAAAGAACCCAAATGTTTGCTGACTGATGAATGGATAAAGAACAAGTGGGATAGATAGATAGATAGATAGATAGATAGATAATAGATAGATATAGATATATATATCTATATATATATATAGATATAGATATATATATATACGGTATACATGTATAATGGATTATTCAGCCTCAAAAAGAATGAAATCTTGCTATTTCTAGTGATGCGGATGGAGCTAGAGTGTGTTATGCTAAGCAAAATAAGTCAGTAGGAAAGACAAATATCACATGATGTCACTCATATGTGGAATTCAAGAAACAAAACAGATGAACATATGGGAAGGGGAAAAAAAGAGAGAGAGAAAGAGAGAGATCATAGGAGACTCAACGTTAGAGAACAGGGTTGACATAGGGAGGTCGGTGGGGGATGTGCTCTATGGGTGATGGGTACTAAGGAGGACACTTGTGATGAGCACTGGGTTTTGTACATAAGTGGTGAATTACTGAATTCTACTCCTGAAACCAATATTGCATTATATGTAAACTAACTCGAATTTTAATAAAAAATAAATAAAAAAATCTGCATGTTTAAGGCATTGTAAATATTGCTGGGAAGATTTTAGAACTGAATTATCTGAAAGGCTTGGACTGAGAAGACAAAGACAAGAAGGACAGAAGAGGAAAAGGGTAAACAAATGATGTCATGGTTTCACTTTTATAAATACCTCGAATCCTATTGCATGCCTTGTGCCCAGCGTTGGAGACATCCAGAGGAAATTTAAACACCAGTTACTCTTTGTCTCCATCCCGTCTCTCTTCCAGGGCTGAATATTTTGCTTTCTCTGGCTTCCGACATTATTCTGACTCATGCTCTTTTTAGCTATTCCTTTCCCCTGGAAATGTTCTTTTGGTTGGCATTTCAGGATTTCAGAATTCTTAAGTGATCCGAAGTTTACTCTAAGGATACATTTCTTTCTCCAGACTCTTTTGTGAAATGAGATCACTACAGCCATGTAACTGGATTTGCTTTATCACTCAATCAATACTTCTTTCACAGAGAGGTGGCAGGAGGAATCAGGGAAAGCAGTGGCTGTAAGGGAAAATGAGTTTGAACAGAAATGGGGGCACCAGGGCATATAGGAGAATTCTTTTCAAAGTAATATAGAGAAATAAAGATTTACAGGATAAGAATCATTGCCTGCAAAAATTTCTTATAACTCTTTTCTTTCTTTTTTGAATCTGTGTGTCTTTCTAGCATCTAAGCCCCAGCTCTTTCCCACCCATTTATTCTTTTACTTTATTTTACTGTTTTATTGGAGAGGCCATTGACTCCACATTACCTGTCTTAATTCCCCTTTCCTAAGTCAATTCCTAACAATTAATAGAAGCCAAAAAGCCAATTAAATAAAAAGTTCTTAATAAATATACATTCATGTGAGAGTTCCAAATATATGCATAGTTTCATGCAATTTTTAAAACAATCCTGATTGCTATTAATAAATGTATAATTAGGGATCCCTGGGTGGCGCAGCGGTTTGGCGCCTGCCTTTGGCCCAGGGCGCGATCCTGCAGACCCGGGATCGAATCCCACATCGGGCTCCCGGTGCATGGAGCCTGCTTCTCCCTCTGCCTGTGTCTCTGCGCCTCTCTCTCTCTCTCTGTGGCTATCATAAATAAATAAAAATTTTAAAAAAAATAAATAAATGTATAATTAGTTCTATTTTATAAGAGAGAAAACACAGACACTGAAAAAGTAAGTAATTTACAAAAATTAAAAAGCTTGAATGAGAGAGAGGCAAGATATAAAGACTCCTAAATGCAAGGGTTCTGACAATCATTGACTTCTTCAAATTTTGTGACCTTCTTGTGCTTTTTTCTAAAAATGCAAACAAAATAAAACAGATACCAGTTGTTATTGCAGAAAAAAATTTTGTTTCTCATTATATCTATTTCATTGTGTTCCAAATAATTTTAATCAAAGTACAGGAGTATTTCCTTCAAACACAGTCACACTCTTATTATTTTATTTGATTTATTTATTTTATTTTATTGCTTAAAACAGTAGCCACCCCACAGTTAACTTCCAATAGGAAAAATATATACAGATGTAAAATTTAAGGTAAGATTCTTCAAAAAGAAAAAAGACCAACTTCTTTGAGAGCTTAATGCTAAGTGAAATAGGCCAGACACAGACTAGTGCAGGATAATTCCACTTACATGAAGTATCTGAAATAGTCAAATTCATAAGATCAAAGCCTGATATGGTGGTTTCCAGAGGCTGGAAAAAGGGGAAAGAAGAGAAACTGGGAAGTCACTACTCAGTATGTACAGATATTTAATTAAGAAAAATAAATAAACTCTAGAGATCTACTCTGCAGTATTGTACCTACACTCAGTGATAAGGCTTGTACACTTAAATTTTTGTTAAGTATATATACTTCTTTAAAAATAAGTAACTGAATAAAGACCAAACAAGAACTACAGCAAAAGTAAAAATTAACTAAAATGAAAGATCTATTTTCTTTTTAATTTAATGCTATGTGAGTTTGGAATTTTGAAATATTTTGTGTTTAAATATTTTTTACTTGTTTTGAAGGGTGAAATTATATGGTCATATATGGTTTTCAACTTATGTGATTCATTCATAATTTAATTTTTGAAAGTGAAAGCAAAATCAATTCTGCATTATTTTTCATTATTTGATATTTTATAAAGATAATAAATTTCTACTATAAGTGAGTTTTACAAATTGTAATGAAACTGGAAAGATCGGACATTTGAAAGCATGATCACTTAAGTTAAAACAAGACCTTAGAGAAATGCCGTGAAAAAGTCAAATATTATTACAATAGTTTTAATGATATACATGTCTGCGGTTAGTGTAATTGGTTCTCTTTATGTATCAGCTGAAAAAGTATTTTCTTCTGTAAAACTTTATGCAAAATGTTAATTAGTCACTTATATTTGAAGAGCTTGGTAAAAATGTATTCATGGGCATAAACTTTTACATTTTTTATTTTAAGGTTTATTAGTATAGAGAAACTCTTTCTTATGTTAAACTGAATCTAAAAATATATCCTTATATTTGAAAGTAGCATTTTACATTTCTTCATTTTGTAACCAATCACGTAAAAGTCCTGAAAAGAAACACTTGTTCTAATTTTAAAAGGTATACACCTACCAGCAACCCTGAACATAATTTTAATGATAACAGCTTGGGTGTCACGGGAAATTATAAGCATACTTTAATTAATTGTATATAGAAGTCATCATATGTGTAAGTACATATTATCAATTAATATTTGATATTTAATATTAAGAAAGAAGAACAAAGCTGAAGGTATCACGACCTCAGATTTCAAGATATACTCCAAAGCTATAGTAAATCAAAACAGTATAGTACTGGCACAGAAATAGACACACACATCAGAATAGAGACCACAGAAATAAGCCCACTATTATGTGGTTAATACACCTAAAAAATATTTAGAGCTTTTCTTGCACTATTCAAATACATTTTGTCCATTTCACTGGGTCGTATTGATTGGAATCTGACAGAGCCATACAAAATATTTCTCTTTTTTATATAAATATTTTATTTATTTATTCATGAGAGACACACAGAGAGAGGCAGAGACACAGGCAGAGGGAGAAGTAGGCTCCCTGCAGGGAGCCCCATGCAGGACCCGATCCCAGGACCCCAGGATCACCATCTGAGCCGAAGGCAGACCACTGAGCCCCCCCAGGCGTCCCTGTGCAAAATACTTCTGTGTGATCCCCTTCATGGAGATCATACTAATAGCCCTCTCTTCTATTTGAGGGCATTGTGTTTAAAAATGGTTTCATTGTGGGTGCAGCCAGGCCAGGGTGCTCAGGCTGGGCTCCCTCTACGCACATCCTGCTGGGTGGCTTCCTCACACTGTCGGGGGCAGCTGAGCTCTCTGAGCAAATCTCACTCACACCTCCCAACATATGAGGTTATCCTCACTTTGGTGTCTCTGAAAAGGTCCCTAAACACCTACATCTCAGCTATCATCTGCTTGGGGCTCCTGCTGCTGCTGGATATCTGGTGGCTCTGAGTCCAAACTAAGAAGATGGCAGACCCCCCAGGAAGAAGATGCTTCCAAGTGTATTCAAGGAATCCTGGGAGTAGAGGGTCTCTTACCTCTTCATGCCATGTCACTGTCATAGCAGGACCGTAAAGGAACGTAGTCCACCACCTTGTTACCAGTACATCCAAGGTTGGCCCGTGTTGAAGTAGACATCTCTCGGACCCTGCTCTCTGTCTTGGACATTTACTGCTCTCTTTTGAGGGGTACCTACTACATATATTAACATTCCTCATGTCATGTGAAAATAGAAAAAAAGAAAAACAGAAAAGCAATTTAATTCACTCCAAATTTTAATGCATCAAAATAACTATTAATCCCTTTTATAATTGTACCACTCAACTTTTTCTATGCTTTTATACAGATTTATTTTAGTGAAAATGAGACAATATAAATTATTACTTGCTTTTTAAAACTAAAAAAAAAAAAGTAGTTCATGTGCAAACAGACTTGATGGAGGGAGGTGGGTGAGGGATGGGTTAGATGTATGATGGGTATTAAGGAGAGCACTTGTTGTGATGAGCACTGAGTGTTGTAAGTCACTGAATTCAACTCCTGAAACTAATTTTGCACTGTATGTTAACTAACTTAAATTTAAATTAAAATTTTAAAAAACAACAAAACAATAAAAATTAGTTCTTTTTTTAAAGATTTTATTTATTCATGAGAGACACAGAGAGACAGAAACAAAGACACAGGCAGAGGGAGAAGCAGGCTCCATGCAGGGAGCCTGACATAGGACTCGATCCCGGGGCTCCAGGATCACTCCCTGGGCTGGAAGCAGACAGATGCTCAACCACTGAGCCAACCAGGCATCCCAAAAGGTAGTTAATTGTGATTTTGATTTCTTTATCAGAATAAAATTTTAGCCATAAGACATTCTGTCAAGTTACATCATTTTAATAGTATAATTATTTTGACAATATCTAGTGTATGCAACTTTACTGGGTATGGAAAGTGGAGGATACAGCATGTATAAACCACACCCTTGTCCTGCAGAGGAATCATAACTGTGTATAAATATGCATAAGGATATTTGATAGATTACATCTGTGTTTGATATATATATATTTTTTTCTAAGGTTTAAGATAGTATGTGTTATAGCAACTAGAAGGAGGGACAAATTGATCTCTAATTCACTGAGCTGAGGCAATTGTAATAATTATATAATAGAATGGAGCCATTGTGGTAAGTGGAATGCAAGGACAAAGGCACAAGATAAAGCATGAGTATAGAGAGAAAACACAACTGTGTCTCAATAACCAAGCTAAGGATTTTGGATTTTATTTTACGGGATAATCATTTGCAAACTAGGGATCAACCATGATCAACCATAAAAGAAGGAGTCGGGATCCCTGGGTGGCGCAGCGGTTTGGCGCCTGCCTTTGGCCCAGGGCGCGATCCTGGAGACCCGGGATCGAATCCCACGTCGGGCTCCCGGTGCATGGAGCCTGCTTCTCCCTCTGCCTGTGTCTCTCTCTCTCTCTCTCTCTGTGTGACTATCATAAATAAATAAATAAAAAATATAAAAAAAAAAAAAAAAAAAAACATAAAAGAAGGAGTCCCATTTTCAAATCTCCTTGGTCAATGTGTTTGACAGTTTATGTATCAATTTGCTAGAATGTAGCAACCAGTCATTCCACACACACCATTAGAGGTGTGGCTGGGCAAGTATCTGTAGATACGGTTAGCAGGTTAGCATCTATAATCTTTGACTTTAAACTAAAGGCATTTTCTTTGATAATCCAAGTAGTCTTCATCTAATCAGTTGAAAGACCTTAACAGCAAAACTAGTTTACTTGAGGAATAAGAAATTCTACCTCAAGATTTCAGCATCAATACTTGTCAGAGAGTCTCCAGGCTGCCAACTTGCCATATGGAAAATGTACATTCCAGTCCTCACAACTTTATCAGCTAATTCCTCAAAATAGATCTATTTCATGCATAGGCTCATCTTAATAGCCTAGGTATAGAAATCATTTAACAAAATTCACCATCATTACTAGTAAAAACTTTCAGCAAATAGAAATACAAGAGTCAGGATTTAAAAACCTAATGATGATATTGTACCTAATGGTGAAAGACTAAATGTTTTCTCCATTCAGAAACAAGGAAAGAATGTCTCTTCTCACCAATTCTTAAACATTATACTGAAGGTTGTTGCTAGTCCTTTAAGGCAAAAGAAAGAAACAAGAAAAAAGAAAAACATCCATTTTGGACAAGAAGTATAACTTCTTATTTGCAAGTGACATGATCATCTGTAGAAATTACCGTGGAATCTACAGCAATCTACTAGAAATAATAACTAAATTTAGCAAAATTGCATTGTGCAAATTAGCATACCAATACACAAAACAAAAATAAATATATTTCTATGTACTGATAATCAGGAATAACAATAAAATATAATACCAGTTAAAATAATATTAAAATATATTATACTTAGGGATAATTCAGACAAAAAATGTCCAAAATGTATAAAAGTATATATCCATACAAAGGCATGTTTATTCATAACAATGAATAAAAAGTGTAATATCCCAAATCTAAAAACCCAGGTGTTCATCAGCAGGTTAATGGAAACAGAAATGAATTATTGTGTATCTCTACAATGGGATACTATTAAGCCATGAAAACAACTGAACTACTGATGAAAAGTCATGGATGGATTTCAAAATTGTGCTAAAAGAAGACAGGCAAAGAATAGAAGCACATAATATGATTCCATTTATTTAAAATGAAGAGAATGGAAACAATCTATGATGACAGAAAACAAATCAGGGGTCGCTTGAGGATGTGGGGTTATATGAGCAGGGTTGGAAGGAGGGACTAAAGGGGATAGGAGGAAATTTTAGGAACTGATGGGTATATTCGTTATTTTGATTTTGACAATGATTTCACTGGTATATGATTTCAAACATATGTCAAACCTCACCAAATGTTTGTCTATAGTGTAATGTATCAACGATATCCTTCTTTATAAAAAAATTATTTATTCATGAGAGACACAGAGAAAGAGAGGCAGAGACACAGGCAGAGGGAGGAGCAGGCTCCCCATAGAAGCCCTCAGCGGAAGGCAGAGGCTCAACCACTGAGCTACCCAAGCATCCCCATATCAACGATATCCTAACAAAGTTAAAACAATATCATCAGAAGAACTGAGAAGAGTGAATAATAAAACAGTAGGGAGTGCTTAAGTAGGGTGGCTAAAGTTGGAGATTATAAAATAAATTCTTACCTTTTCGATGTGAAACAATAGGTAATGTCTATTAGTTGTTAAATCTAAAGCAACAGTAGGTGTCTGATTTTAAGAAAATTATTTAAAATCATGCAAAACTGCAAAATGTCAGTTTCTATAAAAAAAAAACTTTTAAGTTATATAATAATGTATGCCTTTGAGTTCTGCAATCATATATACTCATGAGCTTTTAAACGATTGCTAATTGCCTGTCTAATTCAATCAATTTCCTTATGTTGTTGACTTCTTTCTACATCAGTTGGCAATGTACAGATCTAAAAATATATATTGCCCAGAATTTTTCAGCTAGAATGACATGGAAACGGTTTCTGACATCATCTGGAGAGGTGTGGCAAAGACTTACACAAAGCCTCTATCTAAAAGGAAGTTCAGGCTCAATAGGCCCACATCATTTCGTAGCCTGATATGCCCAGGAAGCGTGGTTCCAGAAAGATACCACACCAGTCTTGTCAAGCATCCCCCAGGCATCTTTTATTGAGAGAGAAAAAGTGAACCTACAAAAAATAAAACCCTGCCATTTTTCCCCTAAATCTAACTCTTATTTAATTTTAGTGGTACATGAAATGGACAAAATCATTAATATATGCCCAGCAGACAAACATACATACAAGCACACACACACACACACACACACACACACACACACACACACATCACATGCATAATACTATAGAGCAATGGTTTGAGAAAGAATAATGAGAGTCCAGCTCAGGAGTCTTAATTATTTACCTGTGAGGAGTCTACATCATTGGCACTCTTTGTAGTCCCCCTTTCTTAGTCCAGTACACTCATCTTCCAGCTGCTTGTTGTGACTGATAGTTGAAGAAATCTCACAGCTGCGCCCTTCTCCAGAAAAATTACTAACTAAAAAAAAAAAAAAAAAAAAAAATTACTAACTGCTACTAATTTACAATTAATGGAGGGCCGTGCTGTCCAGGAGATTACACTGATGTGTGTGTGTGTATGCGTGTGTGTGTCTTACCAAAGTATCTGAAGTACTTTCCACTTCCTCTAATCAAGTTTAATTGCATTATATTATTAATATAGTGGAGCAATGCGATGTTCTGCAGAAAACCAAGTGTTGTATGTCTGGCGTAATATGATTCATGCAAATACTAAGGGATCAGACACAGATGTGATTACTTTAGGGGTTTCAATATTTTTGTGGCACACTAGGATACCCTTTGCAAAGTTAAACACAAGACAATTTGTACTTCCTACTACTCCGAAGAAAACAGAACACATGGCGGACTTTTTTTGAGGTTTACAGGCAGTATCTTTAATGCTTGGAAGAAAGCTCTGAAACTAATGATCCATTTATCAGATTGCATGGAAAGTTGTTTATTTTGAATGTGGCGCTGAGCATTAAGGTCTCTGCTGCAAGTCAACACAACACTGCAAGCAGCCTTGCCACTTGAGCCATGCGAATAAATTAATCCCATGGTGTTAGAAGGCATCTGTGTTAAGAAATGAAGCTGGTAAAATCAATAACAAGGCCTAATGGGAGACTTGCACGCTGATCCTGAGAGTCAGGACAGGAACCTGACACCTCCAACATGTGCATATAATTATACACCATTTGAAGAGCACCCCTTGCAGCTACTGGTCCCTCCTAGAAATTATATCAATTTACCACATAGCCAGGATTGACAACTAAGCCTAAGTTCAGGTGAGCCCAGAAGGCGTTCATTGTAGAGAAGTGATCAGTCTGAGATAGAACTTGGGGGGTTCAGAGAGCACATGTAAGCTGCAAATAGATGAACAACTTCCATGTCATCTTCCATTATTCTATTGATGTTTTTTTTTTGTCAAATGAGGTCTATGGCCTTCTTGGTATTTTCTATACCTAGGCAATGGAGAAAGGAAAAGGCCAAGGTTACTACAAGGATGGATTAACTTGGTATGTAGGTGCGTGTCCCAGACTCCCTATGCTCTATAATCCTAAGCAAGCTTGTTCCTGAAGACGGTGGTGAAGGCTGTACTCTCAGTTGTCAGAGTTTGGACATTTTACTGAATTATCCACTTTGTGTAGAAAGAGAATTGACATGGGGGAAGGACATATAAGAGGCACATGTGTGGATCTGTAAGACATGGCATAGTGTGTGAATATTTGCCTTGCAAGTTAGTGGCCATCAGAAGAGCCACTAAACTACACCTCACTCAATTAAGTGAGATTAAACGTCAGCCAGCCTTTGTCATTGGGCATCGCAGTGCTTATGCCATAGATTATCAAAGGAATATTCATGGTTCTGTAGGTGAAGGTTATGTGTGTTCTGGCAACTTCGGATCTCTTACACTAGTGTGATCCAGCTCTTGCTGCTTCTGAGTATTTGGTCTGCCACTAACAGAAAATACTGCTGAGTCCACAATGCAGCATAGTCTCTCAAGTCAGAGGAAGTTAGTCTTTTGCTGGCAGCTTGGTTAATAAACTCCTTAGAATCCAGAAAGATTCTAGATTCTAATAAACTCTTTAGAATCATTTGGATGATTCATCTTGAATGGAGCTGTCATATATTCTAGAAATGGCTTTGCTTTCCTCCTATGCTATGGCTCAGTCAGCCCCACTATTTAAATACTTAAAATGGTGTCTGATCTACCCACATGGGGTTTCCTATACCTAACATATTCTGAAACTAAGGACCCTTTTTGGTAAAAGAGCTACAGCAGGATGGTCATTCGGCCACAGACTTCACTGTCCTGAAATTGTTGTCCGATAAAGTACATTAAAAGTTTGAGTAAATAGCTAAAGCATCAATTTTCAGGTGAATGCTGAGATTACAAGACTTTCTAATTCAGAACGTAGAATAATTAATCCTTTTTTAGAATAATTAATCCTTAAACCAATGGCCATAACATAGTTCTTTGTTTCCAGTAGATGGAGTACATGAGTCTGGGAATGAAGGAATCAAAATGACAATGGTCTCACTCACCGTCAATCCCAGTGACCAAATAAAGAATCTGTGTTTCCTATCCCCTCTAAACTTTCTAGTCTACTGTAGTTCACTTCCACAAGAAGATGCACTACAACTATTACTGAACTTCAAGTTATAACTTCTGCTTGGTGACTTTGGGCTCTTTTTGGCAGTTGATCATTAGGTACCAAAGGAAGTCACCATACTAACAAAGGCAATTAACTTTGATCATCATGAGAGCTGCTCTTCCATAGTCAGAGTGAATCAAAGTGTACTTGGCAATTAGGAGATCCTCTGGGTATTTCTTGGTGTTTCTCTCTGTAGTTTTAACTGTAAATGGGTCGGTAAAGAGATACAACTTGATAAATATTCAGTAACTAGGTCTCAGAACCCTTAGGGATCAGAGTCCCAACCAGACAACCACATAGCCCAGTAGAGGTACTTTTTAAGGGTAAGAAGAGCCTTGATTGGGTAACAAACGAAGTAGATGATTATCACTTAGCCCAACTGTAGCAGCGTGTGTTGCCTCAGCCCCTACTGCAAACTTACCTAGAAATTGTGATCCATTCATTGGCCTAGATGCAATGAATTAAACATGGGAATAAAGTGGATCTGAGTAGTACAATGAGAAGACCAAGGTGGAGACTAATGGTGTCCCATTTGGATATCTTTTATTAGGGCAGTGTATCCCGGCTGCCTTGAGAGTTAACTTTTAATGGTTCATAACTTCGTCTTCTTTCAGAGGTTTACTGTTGTCCAAATATAGGTAATGCTCATGACAGGGGGCAACCTACAGTGAATCATTGGCTGACAGGGAACCTTAAGACTATCTTTTTACCTCAAGCTGAAACCAATTTGTGGATCATTCATGCTCTGGAACATCTCATGGAAAATCAGACATCTTGCAGAATTTCTAGCTATAACTCACTCCTGATTAGTTCAAACTCCTGCCCTAGTCTGCTTATTTCATTACTTTTTCCCTAAGATTAATAGAGAATTCTTTCAACAAACCATGTGCGCATAAATCCCGTGTTAGGCTCTGCTTTCAGGCAGCCTCCCTAAGACACTGTAACCATGAGCTATTAAATTAGAACCACAGATTTTCAGCTTTCCCAATTGTAACCCATTAAAGATATGTGTTCCTGCCATTGCATTATAGATATAAGGTCCTACAGAATCTGTTACTCTATAATTTTTAATATCTTGCTTTTAATCAACTGAGTAGTTTAATGATTCAATAATAATGTCTTTTATATATTTTATTGTATTACGTGGTACAATTTTCAAATGCTGGAAAGAGATCATTTGCTTGGCCCTAATATAGAATAATATTCTGGCATTTTTCCAGTTGTATCTCTTACCATTGGTTAAGGCATTTATAGGACCAAGAGTTATTATACACCTGATCTTATGCCATTTCTGTAGACTATGGCCTGGTTTCCAGGACATTGAACTTACTATCACGCTGAGCTGATGCAGGGCTGGCATTGACTTTGTCCTATGCCATGTTATCCAGAGGGAGGATTATGTTACTGGTTGGTTCATCCCTAAGCCTGCGAAGAAGTTCTACAGCTGCTAATTTTAAAGAGCTAGAATATGTGGTTGGGGAGATACACAAAGGTGAGCTCAAAGCCCCTTGTTGTACAATAGAAAGATAGAGGCTCTGGGACTCAGGCTGCTGGCTCTCCTCATTCCATATATGTTCCAAGACAATTCTTAAAAGTGAGAATTAAAAACTCACACTTGACCTTTAAAGTGACCATAAAGATATATTTTCAAGGTAGAGGAGTTAAACATTATTTAATGTTTTTATCTTGTTTATATATTTTAATTATTTGACAAATATATGTGGATCTTAACTAATACTCTTGAAAAATATTGGGTTGGACTTTAGTGTTGCATTCACTACTTTAGACCTTAATTTCTATAGTTGAATCTAGGTAATGTCTTTGTATAAGGTACAGTATTAAAATTTATCCAAGCATTTCTCATGCACAGTTTTTTCCCCCTTTGTTCACATTCTTTGTCTAAACCTACTTCTATTTTGAAAAATTTACATACTCAACTATAAATTGCACATTAACTCATCTTTTCTACAGATGTATTTCATTTTGTTCTATACTATCACTGCTAGGAACCTCATCATGTCTGTTTGTATTATTTCTCTGTTTTTGATACAGTTTGTAACACCTCTCTATTTTGTATCATATGAGAACCTTATTAATATTCCATTTACTTGCTCTTCTGAAATTCTTAATTAAAATGCTAAACAGGATATTAAATCAGATGGAGGCAAAGAATGACCTCTGTGACAGACCATAAGACAACTTCCTCAATATAATGTATTGCTATTTATCATGTTTCTTGATATATTACTTCAGATAGTTTTCTGTAACTGCAACATCAATTGAACTTTTTAAAAAACAGGGTTCTGTTTGAAATCTTTACTTATGGCTATTAAAGTCATTATTACAAACTGTAAGAAATAGAATTTTTCAATTTTATAAAAATCATTAATTAAAATATTACATGGTGAATACGTGCCTTAATCAGGATTCAGTTTAATAAATGCTTTATTCTTAAAAAAACAACATGGGCCATAATTAATATAGAAAACATAGGCTTTTGGTTTGGTGTTAGTGGAGGAGTTGGCTCAACATATGTCTATAATGCTTATTGTTTCTTTGTAAGCTCACTTTATCAGGGCTCTGAGATTTCTACTTGACAAGAGATTTAGTTAACATTTTAACGGTGGTTAAACAAAATTCATTCATTAAGTCAGGAGAAATTTGGAGGATTATGATAATCTTTCCAATATAATGTGGAAGTCTTCATTTCAAAACAGTAGAAAAATGAGAATGGAGTTATATATTCATATAAGAATTGACTTGAGGGGATCCCTGGGTGGCGCAGTGGTTTGGCGCCTGCCTTTGGCCCAGGGCGCGATCCTGGAGACCCGGGATCGGATCCCAGGTCGGGCTCCCGGTGCATGGAGCCTGCTTCTCCCTCTGCCTGTGTCTCTGCCTCTCTCTCTCTCTCTCTCTCTCTCTCTGTGACTATCATGAATAAATAAATAAAATCTTTAAAAAAAAAAAAAAAAAAAAATTGACTTGAACTACTCACTCCACTGAATAAACATATGTTGAAGGTATCATTCTCCTCATTTAAAAATACCTCAGTTACGTATTCTGTTTTTCCAGGAAAACCATAGAGGAGAGGCTAAGGATGTCATATTTTCTAATGTTTTAGTTTTCATTTAAATGTATTTTGGGAAATCACTAAATTCTATACCTGAAACCACCTTTACCATTTTTTTAACTAACTAGAATTTAAATGAAAAAAAAAAATTGAAATAATGAAAAAGAAAACAAAGCTGGATTTAAAAAATAAAATAAAAATAAATATGATTTGGACCCATGGAGTAACTACAAACCATTTTTTAACTATTTCACAGTATATTGCTCTTTTAATATTCCTAAAATATATCAGTTAAAGATTCTAATGAATACAAAACATATTTAAAGGGACAGGGATGAGTATAAAAATGCTGTAAGACATCCTATAAGGATCAACATCTGGAAACATTTATTCAAAAAAATTTGAATGTTTGCAAATTATAATCATATAATCAAAATGAACATAATTAAATCAGGTTTTAAGTAAACCATAAAATCTATGGAATTTGAATAACTATAAACTATAGGACAAATATTTTAGGTCACAAATACTGGAGAAAATGAATATACATCTTTCCAAAAGGCTATGGCTAACATGGAATACCATTAACACAATCCCTAATTCCCTAATATGTAATCTATTCAACATACAGGTATTGAAAATCTATGGCACATGAGGCTTTTTAAAATGAGTATCGGGGGCACCAGGGTGGCTCAGTGGTTTAGCATCTGCCTTTGACTCAGGGTGTGATCCCCGGATCCTGGGATCAAGTTCCGTATCGGGCTCCCCACAGAGAGCCTGCTTCTCCCTCTGCCTATATCTCTGCCTCTCTCTGTGTCTCTCATGAATAAATACATAAAATCTTTTAAAAAAATGAGTAATAGGAACAATAGTGAATAATAAGGACAATGTGTCTCCCCTCATAAGGATAGAGATGGGCAAAGGAAGGATGTGAGAAATGGGCAGAATGTGAAAGTGTTGGAAATATAAGAAGCATAATTCATAAGACATGATTTAGGGGGTGAGGGAAATTCCTTATTTAAAAGAATTAGGGAAACAAATATTTCATGATTTCCAACAAACTTTTGGAATTTAAGGAATTGTCAGATTATATGTTAAAATGAATGGATTGACTCATTTACAAGGAGCTTCAAATCGGACACCCAAAATAGAGGAATAGCCTCCAGAACTCTACTGTGATTCATACTGAAAGTAATTCAGCACTTGGCATTGAGCAAAACAACAAATTCTAGTTATTTTACAAATTTAAGTTGTGAAAGGTTACTTTACACAATGAATAGTGGGCATTATAATAATGATTATAATGATAATTAGACTTATGTTGAAGTGTAGGTTAGGATACTTTATTTCCTTTATCATTATGATGTGATAATATTGTGTATATCTATAGTATTTTTCCTCTGTGCTTAACTATTACAAATATAAATAACATTTTACCTCATTTTAAAACTATTAAGTGTCTTCATTCAGTGAATAGTACATATAAAAAATAGATGTGTGAAAATAAACTGAAAACCGCTATCACAACAAAAAGAAGCAGAAATTCAGTAACAATGTAAGATATCACCTAAAATTTTTCCTGAGCTACCAGTCTTTAAATTCTTTTTTGATATACCAATCTTTTGCCACAAGAATAAGAAATTATATATCAATGATTTGCAATTTTGTGTGTCAAAAGTAGAGACTTATTAAAAGTCAGATATCTACATTTTAAACTTACTAAGTCCAAAATACTTTGCCAGCCTCATTAAATTCCTTGAATTAGGTGCCTAATTAAAGTCACCAATATTCTGTCCAGGGCTTCAAAGTCTACCAGTTATTCCTCCAAATAGATGAGTCAGTTGTTGAATTATAGATTTCTGCTATGGAAAATTATTATATTAATAGTAGTTACATACTTATTGACTTTATGTCAAAATGGAAAAACTGAAGGCTATTATACATATTAAAATACAGTGGAAGAAACTATAGAGCTTGACCATCCTCTTTTAAAACCATTATTTACTTCATCTTTTTATCATGTGAATATAACACTCATAGACTGTATCTGGCACCTAAATGTCAATTTAACCTTCAGGCTTCACAAATTTCATTCATATTAAGCTACATCTCATAAGTGCAGAATGTCACAGGGTCTAAATGCATGCTAGATCTTTAGTTATAATCACCCTGCTGTTAGGGAAAAAAAAAAGTAAATATTACAGTGTTTATATTCTGGATGCCCAGGGTATAAATAAATTTTATTTCTTAGATGAGTCACTTAAAAATGAGCTTGTTCAGGGAATACTGTGCAAGTCTATGAAAAAGGAGGAAAAAAAAAAGTGTGTGGAACGGAATGAGGATATGGAAAGATCAAAATGAAAGTTCACACTAAATGATGCCTCTTTTCATTCAAGTAAATGTCGCTATCAGTTTCAGAACACCACCCTGATTTTTAAGAATAGAGCCATGAATACAGTGGGTAATATGAAAATAAAGATTATAAAACTTTGGGAATTAATAAAATTCTTCATTGAAGAGAGGGTGATTACTTTTGCACATAGGACATAGGTCATCTTCAGAGGCTGTCTTTGGAAATGTAGCCCTTTTAGTGGCATTTCACTCTGTAATATTAAAAAGCAATTTTTAAAAGCCACTTTTCTTTAGCTAAAGTCAAGTGGAATGTAGAAATAGTTCGACAAAACAATTCAAGGGAGAAATACTTTTTTACCTCTTTACCTTTGTGACAGCCACCCAAAGACTTTTATTGATCTAAACCCCAGGAGCAACTTGATGGTCCCTAATCGGAGAAGTACAACTGAAGAAACTTTATGATAAAGAAAGGTTACTCAGCTACATGTTACTCCCAATTCATGTGATGTACATCATTTGCACTCCTTGTAGAATCACTGATGTTTCAGATCATTTTAATCTAATAAAAAGAGTTGTTTTATGACTCATTTTAATTATTAAATGACATTTTTTACTCTATTGCTTTAAGCAAATAATGACAAAACAAAGCAAATTGACAACTGAACTTTACTCCATAATCAAGGATTATCACCCACAACCCATAAGCTTCATAAATAAAATTCCCAGAGTAATTGTTTTCATTGGAAGACATTGGGCTCTGGAGTACAGTTTTTGTTTTTGTTTTAAGATTTATTTATTTACTTAAAGAGAGACAGAGTGCAGGGGTTGGGGAGCAAAGGGAAAGGGAAGGAGAGAGAATCCCAAGCAGACTCCCTGCTGAGTGAGGAGCCCAATCCAGGGCTCAATCTCATGACCCTGAGATCATGATCTGAGCCGAAAACAAAGTCAGATGCTTAGCCAACTGAACCAACCAGGTGCCCCTGGTGTAAATACAGTTAAAAAAAATTAAAAATATCATTGCTTTAAGTTTCAACTTAATATAAAATTTAAGTTCAAAAGAGGATAGGGTAGTTTATTATGGTTAAGCAAAATGGTCCTACATGGACCCCAGGATACACAACGGTTTCTGACTAATGAATGCTATCAACTAAGATACTGATGCATGGTAGTGTTAATACCCCAACACCAAGTGGTTTAAACAGTTAGACATTCATCAGCTCACTTCAAAACCTGAAGTTATGACTCTGTTTATCAGAGAGACTAATTCAGAGGCATAAAACAGTCATCCCCTACACAAGAGTTTTTCATCCTCTATCCCATCTTCCTCAGCAGTTTGGTTTGACTTTGTACCAAGGTGGGAAATATTCCTAGAGATGTCCCCAAAGAGTCCACTTTGTGTCCTTTGGTCAGAACGGCATCACATGCTCATCCCTGAATGATTCTGTAGCACAGGAAAGGAATGACCACAGATTATTTTAACCTAATGAAAATTGATCCTCACCCCTGGGGAGGATGCAGTGAAGAATGTGGACAAACAGAGATGGGGTTAGAGGGGTGCTGGATATCTGCAAAAGGAAGGACACAAGTATTAGGCACATAAACCAAGTGTACTTTTCACACTAACAATACTGGAAACAGTTGGCTTATTAGGAAAAACTTTGTGAATCAATATACTGATTCCAGCCCTCCCACAAACCCAGGGGAAAAGAGAGAATTATTCAAAATGAGGAGATTATACATATTTCCCCCTGAAGAGATAGCCTAACATTGATTTTTTTAAAGCTAGTTGGTCCCAGAAAGTAGGGCAGGATTTGAAGATATTTTTAATAATATTCTGTCTGTCATGAATTTGAAATAAACAGTACTAAAATATATTTGAGTGATTTGAACAGTGCTGACATGCCTCCTACGTTTTACTTTAAATCATGAGTATTATTTTTTAACCTCTGGTTTTAAGCCTTTAAGAGAAACGCTGTATATTTACATAACATATTCAATTTAGGGAACAAGAAGCAGTCCATAAATTGATTTACTAACTATAGACCATGTTCTGCACTTAATTATTCACCATTATATTTCTCTTTAGAGTCTTAGGACAAAAAATATAATTTCTCCCAATGCTGAAATAAATTCAGTCATGTCTGCTGGGCTATTTGGAAGCTATTCAATCGTATAAATTAACACTCAGTAACGGCTTAGAATCGCTCCCAAACATTTTAAATGTAGAAGCACATCAAAAGTCTCTTGCTGATATCTAACTGAGGAGAAAGTGAGACAGGAAAGTGGAAGAGGGAAGGGAAGGGTAGGACAGGAGAAGGAAAAAAAAAAAAAAAGAAAGAAAGAGGTGTTTTAAGAAAAGTAAGAAAAAACTTTGATCAACTTTTTTTAGAAGTTCAGGAAAGTTAACTGCTTGATTTAGAAAATAAACTAAGTATCTTATTTTTTTCTTGTGAAATTCAGCTAATTACAGAGCCCCAACAATACTTGGAAAAGATGATCAAATTTTGAATTAGAAACACATGCTATCTATTGCTATAATACCACTATCCTCATCTTTATTCAAGTAATTTCCTGTACTTTTTATGTGAGCAATAAATTCTAATACGCTGTAGTCTCTGAGATTGAAATAAGATCCAATAGTGTTTGAGTCAAAACAGAAACAAAATCAAATATTGCCTCTTAGATTTAACCACACAGATAGGATTTTAAGAAGAAGCAGGTGAAAAGACTCAGATCTTCTTGCCAGCAGAATTTGAATTATATGCCTTGCTTTGTTTAAAAAATATATTTAAAAAAATTAAAAAAATAAAAAAATAAAAAATATATTTTTCCTTGTTTAACAAAGCTAAATTTCATTCATTTATCTGCAAAACAGCAATAACAAAACACATCTTTGTTAAGTCATCTAGAAATAAATGAGTATGTATGTTTGTGTATGTGTTTATATATCTCTGTGTGTATGAGGCTGAATTTGTGTTTCTTGTGTGGCTAGAATTTTGTACATCTAGAAATTAACATAAAATATTAATTAAAAATGTTATTTTAAAATTCAAATTGTGACTTATGTTAATTAGTGCCTTAATATTTCAGTCTATTATCAATTGTCAATTATACCTAATAATTTTATAATGCTTTTTACAGAATACAAAACATGAATTTAGAATTTTTTTTGAATTTAGAATTTATTTTAAGGTTAAATAATGTTATCTGAAACTTGCTGCATACATATAAAAACATTAATACTCAACAAGAACAAACTGGAAAACAAGTAGTTTAAAAATGATAAACTATATTCCATAGTTCTAGTTTATGTGGATGTAAAAGCAATTATTTTTAACCTACATAGTTTCTAACATGGTTAAGAATATATTTAGGAAAATCTAAGCTTGCTGTATATTGACTTAATATTTATTTTCATTCAGTTATGGTATTTATTTTAAAATAATAAGATCAAAACCATGCTACACATTTGCTGTACATGTGACAATTTGTAAGCATTATTTCTGAATTTAGCTAGCATTAAATTGATTACTAAATATAAATATCTGCCTTTGAAAATATTTTTTTTAAAGATTTTATTTATTTATTCATGAGAGGCAGAGAGAGAGGCAGAGACACAGAGACACAGGCAGAGGGAGAAGCAGGCTCCATGCAGCAAGCCTGACGTGGGACTCGATCCCGGGTCTCCAGGATCACACCCTGGGCTGAAGGCGGCGCTAAACCGCTGAGCCACCCGGGCTGCCCGAAAATATTTTTTAAAATATTAGTTAGAATCTAAAAAACTTGTTTCATAATTGTAATTTTCCAAGCAACATGTACAATATGGCATAAATTCTTTATTGATGATCTTAAATAACCCTGATTTGAAATTCAGGTAATTTAAGTGGAAAACAAACATTGACTCAATATCTTTTCATTAATATGGTGGGCATAATGATCAACACTGAACCACCAAATAGATTTTTTTAAAGATTTTATGTATCTTATGTATTTATTTATTCAGGAAAGACACAGAAAGAGAGGCAGAGACATAGGCAGAGGGAAAAGCAGGCTTCTTGCAGGCAGCCCGATGTGGGACTCGATCCCAGGACCTTGGGATCACGACCTGAGCTGGAGGCTCTGCTACTGAGCCACCCAGACGTCCCCCAAATAGCTTTTTGTTGCTTGACTGATGCGTTACTTTATGCAAAGACCCGCCTCTAAATTTCATGCTTAGGTATCTGGTTCAAACTTACCATTTACAAGTGCAGTAAACATATGCATAAGGTCTATATTTATTTTTATACCATTGGTCAATTTGAAGTAGCTAAACCCCTGTGAGAATGATTCTCACGTTGCATTATATAGGTCAAAAAAACAATACTACCTAGAACATTTTTGAAGAACGCGATTACATCCTCATTCCAATTTCAGAGGGCTCAAAATTACTCCTGGTTTTATCTGCATGTAATTGTTCTCACCCTGAACTAAACAAACTTTACCGAAATAAACTTTAGTAGCCTTGATAACGGATACATAGCACTGATACCAATGTGTTCAGTTCTGAGTTCTATAGGTCTTAAACCCAACAGGACTTTCCTTTCCCAGGACTGTGGAACAGCCTTAGATGCTACTTGTTGTTCTCCCTCCCTGCGCTCTTCTTCATATATTTATACAACACACATTTATTGAAAACTCCTACTTGCTTAGCACGAAAACCATGGCTGAAAGTTGGTAGATTCACAACCTACCATGAGAGTGCCACAAAGCCCCTTTGGCCAATTATAGAAATCTATTTGCAAAATGTTATATTGTTTACAGGTGAGCATAGGTCAGTTTGGCAACCACTGCATGCTTAATGGGTGATGTTATTGGTTTCTATTGGCTTTCATTAATTTAGATAGAAATAGCCATTCTTTTTTGTAAAATTTATTTTATCTAAAATAAAATATATTTTATCTGTTTATTTGAGAGACAGAGCACAAGGTAGGAGGAGGGGAGAGGGAAAGGGAGAAGCAGACTTCCTGCCAAGCAGGAAGCCCAATGTGGGGCCCATCCCAGGACCCCAAGATCATGACCTGAGCCAAAGGGACACACTTAACCAACCGAGCCACTTAGGTGACCCTGTTTGTTTTGTTTGAGTAATTCATTTATTTTAGAGACAGAAAGAGACTCAAACAGAAATATTCTCAAAGAGAATCTCAAACAGACTCCCTGCTGAGCACAGAACCAGACACGGAGCTCAATCTCATGACCCAAAGATTATGACCTGAACCGAAATCAAGTATTGGACCCTTGAATGACTGAGACTAGCAGGTGCACCCCAACGATTATTAATCACTCCCATTAAATCAGCTCTGCATGCTGATCAATTCTGAGACATGGTATTTTTTTTTTTTGAAAGGGCAGTTGTGGATTCATACTGACAATTCCAGTCTTTTTTCATATAATATCTTGGCTTTCATTTCATGCATCTTGAAACTTTCTAAGGTAATTTAAACTGTCCAAAAAAAAAAAAAAAAATCTAAAAAAAAAAAAAAAAAAAACAAAGGGCAGCCCCAGTGGCTCAGCAGTTTAGCGCCGCCTGCAGCCCGGGGTGTGATTCTGGAGACCCGGGATCAAGTCCCACATCAGGCTTGTTGCATGGAGCCTGCTTCTCCCTCTGCCTGTGTCTCTGCCTCTCTCTCTCTCTCTCTCTCTCTGTGTCTCTATAAAAAAAAAAAAAAAAAATCTAAACTGTCCAAATCAATATTTTTTAATCTCTAAAATCCAGAATTTGGGCTACTGACAATTCTGGGGTAGAGTTAGGTACTTGCCCAAAGCATTTGTATTTATTAATGAGCCCATGTACCTGAAAATACACTATGCAAATTTCAATTAAAACTTTATTTAACAGCACAGAGACAAATTCTAGCCTCATTTAGGCATTGGTTTACTGGAATTTGACTCCAATCCTTAAAACCAGAGAAAACGGAGAAGCCTTTATTAGCCAAAGGTCATATTTAAATGATAGGATAATAAAATCATTTCGTTTACAGTATTATAATGCCCTTGAAAAATGTTAACAAACTTCATGTAATCAATAAGTATACCATATGTTTAGTGAGAGGTAGTTCTCATGAGATTTAGTCATTCATTCATTCAATATATGCATAATCTGTGTCAGATATTCTATTAGATGGTATAAGAGTGAGATACATAGTAATTATTTTATTTTATTTCCTGATTTTACATATTAAAATAATACCTTTACCAAGTTCACAAAAATAAGATGTACTCAGAAGAAGAACACAGAGTTTTCAAAGCACAGCCAATAGCACACTTTTGGCCCATTTCAGAAACACTATGACTTTAATGAAGATTGAACAGACATTGCTATCACTATCATCAGTTTTCCAAATGCCCACAATTTAAATAGAGAACTGTATTGTCTCTGTAATATAACTATTTTTCAAAAGCCAAACTTGTGATGTACTGTAATCATGTAACATCATTCACTGTAATTATCTCATAAGTTTGCTTTATTGTATCATAAGTATAGGTCACAATATGGTAAAATTGTGTGTTAATACAAAGACTTTGGGTAGAAACAAAAATAATATAGTAATAATAGTGACAAGGACAGGAAGAAACTTTTGGGGGTGGTAGATATGTTTATGGTATAGATTGTGATGATGGTTTCATGGGTGTATACTTATCTCCAAACCCATCAAGTTATGTTAAATATGTACATTTTAAAGTTAATCATACCTCAATAACATGCTTATAATTTTTGTTTTCATTCTACTTATTACTTATGGGCCTTCTTCCAGCCCTTGCGTAGTAGAGAGACTAATAGTCCCCAAAGACCTTAACAAAAGTAACTTAGGGGGTCACTTGGGTGGCTCAGTCAGTTAAACATCAGACTCTTGGTTGCAGCTCAGGTCATGATCTCCCAGTTAGGAGATGGAGCCCCCAGGAGAGCCCGCTTGCCCTCTACCCTTCCCATAGCTCATGCACTCTATCTAAAATCAATCAATCAATCTTTGAAAAACCCTGAACTTAGAAATAAGTAATGTATAGAGCAATTACAAAGGAATTGAAGAAATACATAGGAAAATTCCTACAAAGAAAAAAAAAATACTAGAACCAGGCAAATACTTCACAAATTTTATCAAACTTTTAAGGAAAAATGATTCCCATTTTATATATAAACTCATATGTCAAACCAATCATTCTTAAAAATATATATATTTTTTTAACCAGAAAAGAAAAATGCAATGAAAAAAATAGAATTATCTAACTTGTGAAGATAAATTTAAACGTTTTTTTTAAAGGTTTTATTTATTTATTCATAAGAGACACAGAGGGAGAGGCAGAGACATAGGCAGAGGCAGAAGCAGCCTCCCTGTGGGGGCTCGATGCGGGACTCGATCCCAGGATCCCAGGATCACGCCCTGAGCCAAACGCAGATGCTCAACCGCTGAACCACCCAAGTGTCCCTAAATTTAGAAGTTTTAACCAAAATGTTGACAAAACAAATCTAGCATTAATAGGACTAATTAAATAATAACTTCCATGATATTGGCAATTTTCTAATTTTTATAAGCTCAGAGCATTTATTATATTACTTATTTTATAACTATAATAATACATATTTTGTTTCAAACTTATATTTGAAAAGTTAATAAAGACAAAATAAAGAACTGATTGTTTTGAACATTTTTCTATTAGTAGTTCTCATTTCTAATGTTTGATATGTACCTATATTTTACCAAAATACTTTTGAAAATATGAGCCAAGAGGTAACGAGTGTGTGTTCTAAACTATTAATATAAATTTTTCATCTGGTCTTACAAATAAAAACATAAAAACAAATATGCAAACAACAATAACAAACAAAAACATATAAAATGCAGCAACTATAGTTAAAAAGGGCAATTATACCTGCTTTAGAGAACAACCAAAAATTTAGTAAGACAGATACATAGCTATTCTATGTATTCATTAAATTCCAAATAACTTAATTGCTCCTAGTGACTGGAGGTAATTATGTTTATTTTATTATTTTATTTATTTTATTTATTTTATTTTATTTTATTTTATTTATTTTATTTTATTTTATTTTATTTTATTTATTTTATTATTTTATTTTATTTTTTTATTTTTATTTTATTGTTTATTTTATTTATTTTATTTAATTTTATTATTTTTATTTTATTTTATTATGTTTCAGGTGTAGGATTTAGTGATTCATATTTACATACAACACCCAGTGCTCATCAGATGTGCTCTCCTTAATACCCATCACCCATTTAGCCCAGCCTCTACCTACCTTCCCTCCAGCAACCCTCAGTTTGTTCTCTATAATGAGTCTCTTTTATATTTGCCTCTGTCTTGTTTGCTGTATGTTCATGTGTTTTGTTTCTTAAATTCCACATGAGTGAAATCATAGGTTATTTATCTTTCTCTGACTGACTTCTTTCATGTAGCATATTACTCTAGCTCCATATACATCATTGAAAATGGTAAGAATCCTTCTTTTTAGGGCTGAATAATATTCCATTATATATATATATATATATATATATATATATATATATATATATTACCTCTTTATCCATCCACGATGGACGTTTGGGCTCTTCCATAATTTGGCTATTGTTGATAATGCTGGTATAAACATTGGGGTGTATGTATCCCTTTGAATCAGTATTGTTTATAAGTACCTAGTATTGTAATTACTGGATCCTTTTTTTTAAAGATATATTTATTTATTCATGATAGACAGAGAGAGAGAGAAAGAGGCAGAGACACAGGAAGAGGGAGAAGCAGGCTCCATGCAGGGAGCCCGACATGGGACTCGATCCCGGGACTCCAGGATCACGCCCTGGGCCAAAGGCAGACACTAAACCACTGAGCTACCCAGGGATCCCCTAATTACGGATCCTAAAGTAGTTCTATTTTTAACTTTTTGAGGAACCTCCATACTGTCTCCAGAGTGGCTGCAAAACCCATTGACAATTACACTATTTTCTATTTCTTTTAAAATATTAAATGTGAATAGTATTTACATATATATATATATATATATATAATATATATATATATATATATTATATATATATTGGAGCACTTGTAATGTTCCCTAGTTCACGACGGTGACTATTATTATTATTTCATCATGGTAAGTGTACTCTTTAATCCCGATCACCTATTTCACCCATCCCCCAGCTACCTTCCCTCTGGTAACCATCAGTTTGGTCTCTATATTTAAGAGTCTGTTTCCTGTCTCTCTCTCTCTCTCTCTTTTTCTATTTGCTCATTTGTTTTGTTTCCTAAACTTAACATATGACTGAAATCTTTCACTCATAGGCATATGAGACATATGAGTGTCTTTCTCTGATTGACTTATTTTGCTCAGTATAATACCCTCTACTTCAATCCATGTTGTTACAAATGGCAAAATTTCATTTATTTTTGATGACTAATATTCCATGGTTTATATATACCACGTTTTCTTTTCCATTCATCTGTCAATGGACATGTGGGCTGTTTCCATAGTTTGGCAATTGTGGACATTGTTGCTATGGACATTGAGGTGCAGGTGCCCCTTCAGATCACTACATCTGTATCTTTGGGGTAAATATCTAATAGTGTATCTGCCAGGTCATAGAGTATCTCTATTTTTAACTTTTTGAGAAACTTCCATGCTATTTTCCAGATTGGCTGCACCATTTTGCATTCCTACCATCAGTGTAAGAAGGTTCTCTTTTATCTACATCCTTGCCAACATTTGTTGATTCCTGATTTGTCAATTTTAGCCATTCTGACAAGTGTAAGGTGGTATATCTCCTTGTGGTTTTGCCTTTGTTTCCTTGATGCCAAGTGATGTGGAGCATTTTTTTAAGTGTCTATTGGTCATTTTTATATCTTCTTTGGAGAAATGTCTGTTCATGTCTTCTGCTCATTTCTTGATTGGATTATTTTTTGAGGGGGTTGAGTGTTGAGTTACATAAGTTCTTTTATTTTTTTTAAAGATTTTATTTATTTATTCATGAGGGACACAGAGAGAGAGAGAGAGAGAGAGAGAGAGAAAGAGAGAGAGAGAGAGAAAGGGAGAGAGGTAGAGACACAGGCAGAGGGAGAAGCAGGCTCCATGCAGGGAGCCTGACGTGGGACTCAATCCTGGGTCTCCAGGATCAGGCCCTGGGCTGAAGGCGGTGCTAAACTGCTGAGCCACCCCGGCTGCCCACATAAGTTCTTTTTAGATTTTTGGATCCTGTCCTTTTATATGATAAACCATTTGCAAATATCTTTTCCCATTCTGCTGGTCGTCTTTTGGTTTTATCGACTACTTCCTTTGCTGTGTAAAAGCTTTTTAATCTTGTAGTCCCAATAGTTCATGCTTGCCTATGTTTCCCTTACCTTTGGAGATGTGTGTAGCAAGAAGTTGCTGCAGTCAGGGTCAAAGAGGTTGCTGCCTGTGTTCTCCTCTAGGGTTTTGATGGATTCCTGTCTCACATTTAGATCTTTCACCCATTTTATTTTTGTGTATGATGTAAGAAAATGGTCCAATTTCATTCCTACATGTGGCTGTCCAATTCCCTGCACCATTTGTTGAAGAGACTGTTTTTTTCAGTTGTATATTCTTCCCAGCTTTGTCAAAGATTAATTGACTATAGAGTTGACAGTCCATTTCTAGGTTGCCTATTCTCTTCCATTGATCTGTGTCTGTTTTTGTGCCAATATCATACTTCTTGATGATTATAACTTTGTAATAGAGCTTGAAGTCCAGAATTGGGATGTCACCAGCTTTGGTTTTCTTTTTCAACATTCCCTTGACTATTCAGGGTCTTATCTGGTTCTGTACAAATTTTAGTATTATTTGTTCCAGCTCTGTGAAAAATGGTGATAGTATTTTGATTTGGATTGCACTGAATGTGTAGATTCCTCTGGGTAGCATAGACATTTTAACAATATTTGTTCATCCAATCCATGAGCATGGAAAATTTTTCCATTTCTTTGTGTCTTCTTCAATTTCTTTCATAAGTGTTCTATGGCTTTCTGAGTACATATCTTTTTATTTTTTTCCTAAGTATCTTATGATTAGGTTTATTTCTAAGTATCTTATGATTCTTGGTGCAATTGTAAATGGGATCAATTCTTTAATTTATCTTTCTTTTGTCTCATTGTTAGTGTATGGAAATGTAACTGATTTCTGTGTATTAATTTTATATCCTGCCACTTTGCTGAATTCCTGTATGAGATCTAGCAGTATTTGGGTGGAGTCTTTTGGATTTTACACATAGAATATCATGTTATCTGCAAAGAGTGAGAATTTGACTTCTTCTTTGCCTTTTACTTCTTTTTGTTGTCTGACTACTGAGGCTTGGACTTCTAGTACTATGTTGAGCAACAGTGGTGAGAATGAACACCTCTATCATGTTCCTGACTAAGGTCAGAAAAGACAAGTCATTTAATCTCCCTTTTTATGCCACATATTTATTCTTAACCATAAGAAAATATATTCTAACTAAAATTCTAAAAACAGCAACAAATTGAGACACGTAAAATTTCCCCCAAATTTCAAAAAATATTGCAAAACTATATATACATATACACATATAGTTATACATACTCAACAATAATGAGATTACAGAGACTATAGTAGTTATAACTTAAAATAGTAAGAGCACAGTAGGAACTCTGAAAGCAAATGTAGTTAATTTCTTGAAATTATGTCTATCTATCCATCTATCCATCCATCCATCCACCATCCATCCATGCACTACCTCAGAATATTTTAAGAAACATAAAAATATACAATACAGGGCAGCCTGAGTGGCTCAGCAGTTTAGCACAGCCTTCAGCCCAGGGCATGATCCTTGAGGCCTGGGATCGAGTCCCACGTTGGGCTCCCTGCATGGAGCCTGCTTCTCCTCCCTCTGCCTATGTCTCTGTCTCTCTCTCTCTCTCTCTCACTCTCTCTCATGAATAAATAAATAAAATCTTAATATATACAATACAAAATACCCCCCACACTTTCCATAAGTCATAAAAACAATTACCTCATCACTAGTCTTGTCTTTGAGAATTCTACGCTACAGTTATGAGAGAATAAGGTTGAAAACAAAAAGTAATGTTTTAGTATTATTATGGAAATACTTTTGACCTCAGGTCTCTCTGAAAGGATTCTGCACCAGACTTCGAGAAGTGCTGCTTTATGGAATGAATTCCAACCCCAAAACATTTATTTTATTTTCCAGGAAATTGTTCACTTTGCAGACCTCTCTTTTTTTTCCTTCCATGCATGCATATGAACTGAACATAAGTGAGGAGAAAGGTAAGATGTTGAACACCCTGATACTAAGGAAATCTGCAAGCATATTTTCTAATTAGGTGCAAAATCATTGGGTCTCTTAGTTTTATATTTTTTCAGATAATCAATAAAACTACACTTGGAATATTTCAAGCATAATTATGTTCCTCTATATTTACAATTCACTTTTCAAATCCTTTAAATATTTCATTTTTTTCTGAAATAAAATTGTGTGTTCCATTCATCACAGAAAAGTTAAACAAAAGTATAAAGAAGAATATTAAAGTTATCTGAAGATTTAGCATACACAAACAATGAATCACACTGTTTCATGAGTTTTCTTAACATCACAATGACATACATTACATTATATAAAAAACATATAAATGTTATTTATATAACATACAAGAATAACATCCGTTTTAAAGTACTGTTATAGCTCTGTTTGTGTCTAGGTCTGTTATATACGGAGGCTTGAGTATGTATACATTTGTATTTAAAAAATGCTCTAAAACTAGATTTTCTAACATTTTCATTGATTCATAGTTTTTGTTTCAGCACAGCACTGTTTTAGTTTTTTATAAAGAAAGAACCTCTTTAAATAAATGGTAGAAAAACTGGTCTGCATTTCTTAAAAATATGTTTGTTTTCACTGTGTTTGTACTGAAAGTTTGGAATAACTGTGTAATTTAAAATAGATTCGATTTATTGTAATAGAGTAGATTTGAATGAAAATTTTATTCAGAATCATTTTTAGTATCCATTCAGGCAAGTATTCAATAATATTGTGTTCTTTTTTTAATCAATATTGCACATTCATAATGGGATTAACTTCAGGGAAAGGGCTATTATTTGGGTTATTTTAGTGTATGGAGTATTCATTCGATTTCAGTTTCTACCCTGTTTTTTTTATAATTTTATTTTTAAAATATTTTATTTATTTATTCATGAGAGAGGGAGAGAGAGGGAGAGAGAGAGAGAGAGAGAGAGAGAGAGAGAGGCAGAGACACAGGCAGAGGGAGAAGCAGGCTCCATGCAGGGAGCCTAACCTGGGATTCAATCCTGGGACTTCAGGATCACGCCCTGGGCTGAAGGCAGGTGCTAAACCGCTGAGCCACCCAGGGATCCCCCTCTACCTTGTTTTAAACACATATAATTTCTATTTATTTGTGGTGATCTATGTGGTAGCTATTGATTTCTATAATTGTAGGTTGTAACAGAGTAGTGCACCAAGCTTTTACAATATTGTGTATGTTCTAATGATACATTGGCTACTTGTATTATTTCCAAGTAGACGGACATATCCTCTATTATTTAAAACAACTGACCAATATCCATTCTATTTTTGTTTTTTCAACTTACTGCAAGACATCATTAAATAATTTTAGTGGGCATTACCTTATTTTCAATTTTCAATAGACTGCTGCTAGTGATTTACCATTAAGTTATGCTGTTAAATAGAATAGCTTCATAATGATGTTCAGGGTTCTCTTTAGCTCAAATTATGGTAGTTTCTTTTCTTCTAGAATAATCCATTCCTTTATGCTCAAATATCCTTTCAGAAATTCCTCGGTAACATATGTGTCATGTGATTAATTTTCACATAAGGTGAGATCAGTTATAGCATTCTACTTCCCAAAGGACTGCATGTAGGCCTGAATTTGGCTTAGATTTAACTTCCTATTACAGTGAAATTCTTTATTAAATTAGATTTTCTGGTCCGGTTTAAATGCAGCCAATTAAGTTTGCACTTTTTAACATTTATCTTTGCAGTCCAAACATGCACTACTACACCTATGGTCTCACTTTCTAATTCTCTAAATTGATAAAAAATATTTGTGAAAATACAATCCATCGATGAACCGCTCATAGGAAACTTCCTCTTTGTGCTGCTACCTCTTAGTTTAATTAAGAGTTCTATAAATGTCACTGTCCTCCACTTCTGTTTTGCATTTTTTTCCATGAAAATTGTTATTTCTGAATAGGTTAATTTATAATAATCTTGGTCACTATTTGTTGGTTACTGTTATTCAGTATTTTTTGAAGGAAGGAAACATATAAGTGATTGAAAATCACCATATCAACTTGTATTGGAAAAAGATGGCTACTCAAATTTTTGGTAACTATGATCTTGACCCTATGGATTAGAGGATTGAATGTGAGGTGTAAATGATGACTTTTTTCCTTGTTTCAGTTCAATGCCATGTGCTGCAATTTGCATGTTATAAAATAAAACATGAGTAATTTATTTTTTTCTTCCTCTAATCAACTCTATAGTAGATTGTTTACAAAAATGGTTTCAATTATCCCACTCTCTGTAATCATGTCCCTTGCAATTTGATTTTGCAATGCTTTCTGTCAAGAAAAGGAGTTTCTTCCACCCCTTGAATCAAAGTTGGCCTTATGATTTATTTTAGGTGATATAACATAAAGTGGCAGGTTTCCAGTTCTAAGCCATGGCCCCCCAAAATCTGAATGTTTCAGCTCTCCCTTTCTAGCCCCTTCCATTCCAATGGGAAAATACTAGAGGAAAGCCCAATTTTCTAGACATATTCATTGTAGATCAGCAATCAGCCGAGCTGCCTAGAGGTAACTACAGACACATGAAAGAGCAGAGATGAATCCAAAAAAAAAAAAAAAAAAGCCTCTCAATGTATTAAGGAGTATAACTCTTTTCTTTCTTTTTTTTTTTTTTTTTTTTTGGATATTTAACTGCTGATAACTTTTTAAAAAAAGACTTATTTATTTCAGAGAGAGAAAAGAGAGAGCAAAGGGGAGTGTTGGGGGAAAGGGAAAGAGAGGGTTTTTGTTTTGTTTTGTTTTTCTTTTGGAAAGAGAGTTTTAAGCAGACTCCTCTCAGAGCATGGAGCCCAATGTGGGGCTCGATCTCAGACCCTGAGATTATAACCTGAGCCAAAACCAAGACACTTAGAGCCAACTGTGTCACCCAGACACCCCAACTACTAACAACTTTTAAACTACAACTATCCCTCTTTCCCTTTTGCCCAGATCTGGGAAAGCTGCTAAGAATATCTGGTGACAGGCACTGAGGGGGGCACTTGATGGGATGAGCACTGGGTGTTATGCTATATGTTGGCAAATTGAACTCCAATTAAAACAATAATATGTACAAACAAACAAACAAACAAACAAACAAAAAGAATATATGTGTACCCTCCCCGCTGTGGTGCTGGAAGGATTTGAAATCATGGCTGTGCTCAAGAACAACACCCTGACCCCATTCCCTAACCACCATCAAAACCCTAAGCCAGCCTCCTTTCCATTCCTTCTTAAGCTGTTTTTTTAGACCGACATGAGAGGCTCCCTTGCCCTGCTCCTACCAGAAGACTTCATTTTATAAGTAATAACTTTCTTATGCCCTCTTTTTTCTATGTGTGGTATCATCTGTCTTGACTTCTGAAATAATTTGGGGGTTAAAGGAGCTGGTCCATTCTATTTCTAGAGAGTATCTAAAACAGCCCAGACTTATGAGTAAAAATTATTTTAAGTCATTGAAGTTTACAGTTGTCATTGTGATTTATATTTAAGCAAGGTTCTGTTTAGAAACATATAGGATGCTTTTGTTTTTGTTTCAGATTGTGGTACATTTCTGTATATGAGCATGCCTGTACCTTATAAACATTTTAAAATGACAATGAGGAACATTTCATGGATGGGTGTCAGCTAGATGTCACTCTTAATGAAAAACCTAAAATGAAACTGAGGATCTATTAGTTATCTATTTCTGCAATCAATATTTATTACCACAAAATCAGCAGCTTAAAACAATACAAATTTTTATCTAACAGTTTTATTGTAAAACAGGAGTCAAGGATTGTTTTTCCTTGGTTCTTTGCTTAGAATCTCACAAGGCTTCATTCAAATGCAGGATGGGGTTGATGTCTCCTCTGAGGCTTGACTGGGAATGGATCCACTTTCAAGGTCCTTCAGATTATTGTCAGAATTCAGTTCTTTGCAACTGTAGGACTAAGGACTTCATCATCCTGCTCTCTGTCAGCCAAAGTCATCCCTCAGTGGCTAGAGCCTCTCACAGTTACTTGCCAAGTGGAGTTCCCCAAAATAGCTACTTATTTGGTCATACTTAGCAAGGAAGAGAGAAAAATACTCCATTGAGATGAATGCTCCAATTTTATGTAAAGCAACCACTTAATAACATATACATAATCACATACTCTCTGTCACTTTTATCATTTTCTGTTGATTAGAAGCAAGTCACACATTCTAGCCATATTCAAGAGGAAGAGATCACATAAGGCATGCATGTCAGGAAGGGGGATCATGAAGGTCACCTTGACAGTCTGCTTGCAAAGAAACTAATTTTCTGCAAACCCAGTTGTTCATTTAAACCATAATCTAATATATTATTTCTGGCAGAAAGGAAATTATTGGAGCTTGATTAGTTAATAGTTTCCTCAAGTTATATAATTACTAAAATTAATTATTTACCTTTTTGTTTATTTGATTAAGGTACTATGGAAACTTAGATGGGAGTGAGGTTGTGGTTAAGGGCATGTTTACCTGATTTCAATTTCAGTGAAACATCACCATTTTTAACTATAGAAAATTCTTGAATAATTTTAATGTCTGTTTCTTTGGCTGAAAAATAGTGCTAACAAAGATGCCTGCTTGACAGCATATCATGAGGACCTCTCAGGTTTGTTTTTAAGACAAAGTCAATACCACACACACAAAAAGTCTGTTATTCTTTTTGCATCACTTTTTGGGCATTTAACTCCATTTGAACTATTATCTTATAAAGTTGTATATGAAGCACACAGATAAGATGATGGGCTGTGCTTAGATATACATATTATTAAGCAACGTTAAAGTGACACTGAATTTCCTCATGTAACCTAAAGGTATGTAACTAATAAATAAAACCAGAAAGCAGACTCCTAACTGTAGAGAATAAACTGGATTATTGGAGGGGAGGTGGATAGGGGAATGGATTAAATGGGTGATAGAGATTACGGAGGGGCCTTATTGTGATAATCACTGTGTGTTGTATGAAAGTGATGAATTCCTAGACTCCATACCTGAAACTGTTGTTATACTATATGTTAACTAACTGGAATTTAAATAAAAGCTTGAAAATATTTAAAAATAAATAAATGAAACAAATTCCACATTTATAAGAAAATAAAAATAAATAAGTAATCACGAATAAGGAAGCTTTATGATGCAGTATGCAAATTCATTAATACAAAGGAAAATAAACTGGTTTTTAAGAAATCACAATTTTACATTTGTACTAATTTTGGGTGAAATACTTATGTAAGCATTTTCACAGTTTCCTTTGAAGAAAATTGTATTAGCCTAAACTCTTTCATTAAACATGAATATCTAGTCTGAAGCTAGTAATTAATATTATATAATTTGTGTTTATTAAATGTGCAGTTTTTATTTATTATTCATGATACAAGCTGTTTTTAACTTTATTTAGTGAGTTTATTTTTTTCTTAAAGCTTCTAATTTAAATTAAGTGGAAATATTTTTTAATGCTAGCTTTGCTTTATATAGCTACATATGTTCTGATATAGCATAGAATGCCTATAATATAAATTTTAATCTTGTTAAATCAATATTGAGAGTGGCTCAAATTAGATGACTGAAACATTTAGCTGTAACATCCAAAAATACTGTATATAGAATTTCTGTCACTTAGTATTGTGAAAAGCTTGATAAATTTATGGTGAAGGGGACAAATAAAGTCAGATACTAAGCGATACTAAGATAAAATTAGAAAATTCTCTAAGAACTAATGAAAATAGAACATTATCACTGAGTAAAAGATGTTTTACTGTTCAGAATATGAACAAAACAAGAGGAAATAACTGTTCAGAATATGAACAAAAATACAAAACTAGATCTAAGAACTTGGGATAAAAACATGTAAAAAATACAGGATCTATTTCTTTGATTTTAGTATGATTAAGCACCACTCACCACATCTTCCTTTTCCCACTAAATTTAGTTTTACGTATCATTTTGGCTAGGCCATAGAACCCAATAATTTAAGTAAACACTAGGTGTTCACTGTGAATCTATTTTGTAGATAGGGTTAACATCTACCAGCAGTTGACTTCAAGGAGATTATCTTCAATAATGCCAGTGGGCCTCGTCCAATCAGATAAAGGCTTAAGAACAAAAACTGAGGTTTCCTAAGGAGATCCTGACTCAAAACAAGTGTCAATTCCTGCCAAGGTTTTAGTATGCCAGCTTATCAGATTTTGGACTCAAGACTACAAATTAACCCCTATCTGAGTTTAGAGATTGCTGGTCTAACTTATGAGTTTTGTACTTTCCAGCCCCAAAAATCACATGAACCAATTCCTTAAAATAAATCTCTTACCAAAGATACATATAAATATACACACACATAAATATAAATTGTATGTCTGTATGTAACATAAATATAAATTGTATGTCTGTATGTATAGATCTACCTATCCACCTAGAGGGGTAGATGATGATGATGATGATGATGATAATGATGATGATAGACAGATACCTAGATCTGGATGTAGATATACCATATTGGTTCTCTGAAAAATCTTGCCTGATAGAGGCATCAGTCTTAAACCACCTAGCTACTCATTTTCATCCAAAAGTCTTGACCTACACAAACTTCAAAACCTTTTTCTCTCCACCAACTGTTATGTGCTACTAAATATTCTTCTGTTTTAATGTTCCATCCAATTTTTATATTTATTTATTTTTAGTTTGTTTATAAGGATTGCTATCCCATTGCAATTTGGTGCTTTTGGGGAAACCTAGATTTTGTAGCCTCATTGTTGAGCTAGGTTCCATGGGAGAATCTTAATGTCACAACTTCTCAACTCTGTGATCACTCCACAAATTAGAGAAATATTCTGCACCCAGATCAGTTTCTTTTCATCTGCTATCTATATCTATCTATCTATCTATCTATCTATCTATCTATCTATCTACCTATCTATCTATCATCTATCTATCCTTCATAACATTTCTCACAACCTGTAATTGTGAGAAATCACATATTTTTAAAGTTTAATTTTTGACTTGACGAACCAGGCAGTATCATTATCATTACTCATGAGTTCAAGATTCTTGTCTTCCTTATTTTTCACTATGTGCCTTGTTATGTGCAGAGTTTGGACATAAAGTTGATCAAAATATATTTATTTAAAGAGCAACTGTTGGTGGGAATGTGAAATGGCGCAGCCACTCTGGAAAACTGTGTGGAGGTTCCTCAAAGAGTTAAAAATAGACCTGCCCTACGACCCAGCAATTGCACTGTTGGAGATTTACCCCAAAGATACAGATGCAATGAAACGCCGGGACACCTGCACCCCGATGTCTATAGCAGCAATGTCCACAATAGCCACAGTGTGGAAGGAGCCTCGGTGTCCATCGAAAGATGAAAGGATAAAGAAGATGTGGTCTATGTATACAGTGGAATATTACTCAGCCATTAGAAATGACAAATACCTACCATTTGCTTCAACGTGGATGGAACTGGAGGGGATTATGCTGAGTGAAGTAAGTCAATCGAAGGACAAACATTATATGTTCTCATTCATTTGGGGAATATAAATAATAGTGAAAGGGAATAGAAGGGAAGGGAGAAGAAATGGGTAGGAAATATCAGAAAGGGAGACAGAACATGAAGACTCCTAACTCTGGGAAACGAACTAGGGGTGGTGGAAGGGGAGGAGGGCGGGGGGTGGGACTGAATGGGTGACGGGCACTGAGGGGGGCACTTGACGGGATGAGCACTGGGTGTTATTCTGTATGTTGTCAAATTGAACACCAATAAAAAATAAATTTATTATTAAAAAAAAAAAGAGCAACAAGAATGTGTTTCAAGCAGAGACTTCCTCCATTAAAAACACTCCTGTACTGAGGGGGTGGTTGGATGGCTCAGGCAGTGAAGGGTCCCACTCTCGATTTGGGCTCAGACTGTGATCTTGGGGTTGTGAGATGAAGCCCTGCATTGGGTTCCACCTTCAGTGGGGAGTCAGCTTGAGATTCTCTGTCTCCCTCTGCCCCTTCCCTGCAAATAAATAAATCAATCTTAAAAACAAAACAAAACAAAACAAAACAAAAAAAAACACTCTTGTATCAAAATCTTACATTTCCTGAATGATTGAAAACAAGTAAGAGGAGGCAGATATATGGGCTAGGTTGTTTGGATTGTCCTAGCCGAGTCTCAGGATGTAGGTGTATTTTTCTTAAACAACCCTTCATTGATGTGGTACCAACTCTTGGGATGTCTTCCTACACCAAATGGAATAGCTCAAGTAAGTCAGCGAGGCAAACAGATGTTTACACAGTACTGGCTGGGAGTATGCAGATGTGGCCTGAGATGTGTGAAATGCTATTGTTTGAATATCCTGACTTCATCTAATGCCATAACCCATGTCTTTCTCGTCAAATCTCCCAGTCCATCAATCTATCTTCAGCTTGTTTCCAGTAGGACTGCAGGGATAGCTGAAGACATTCCATTATTTTCCCTTAAAAAGAGTATATGTCATCTTTTTATTCATACGACATTTTATTTTTGATTTTTTAGTCTATTTAGGTAGTCAAATTATCAGCATTTAGGTTTTTATCTCTGCATTCTCAGCAAGTCAATCACAATACATCTTCAGGCAACGTGAGTAGAATAGCATTTACATGAATGCTCAAAAAGAATGGCATAAACATTTCAGGATACAGTTCTAGGACAATTGGATGAATAAGTAAATGAATGGATGGGTGGATGGATGACAGAAGACGGTACTGAAACACAAATGTTAGAAAAATACAGCACGTGTTCAAACTGTGTTTTGATATTGAAAAAGCAATAAAAAAATTAAAAAAAATAAAAGAAAGAAACATGAAAAAGCAATAGGCAATGTGGAAAGCAAAATTTGATTGGTATTCTTTTTTTATGTTAATAGTGTTAAAACACTCTACTCTCTGATAGATGTCTGTCAACAGTTTTAGGGAAATCATGTTTATCACAATTCCACAATTCCATAATTTATCCATACTTTAAGTTTATCCATTTCTGTTTACACTTTAAGAAAAATATTACATTTGGTTATGTAACTTGCCAAAAGTTTGAAAACAGGAGACAAATTTCGTCTGAAAATACAGGGCCTTTGACTCTATTCTGTTCTCCTTTCCGCTTGCTCCAGGCAGAACAATTATATATGTCTGAAGTAAAGTTAACTAGTCAGAAACACTGGAAATCATCAAAATTTTGGTTTTGAATCAGAGACATAAATAAAGATATGTTCTGAACACAGTTTAAAATATTCTATGCTTTTGTTTTGACTAATTCCATATTTTCTTCTCTACTGATATTTTAATAGACTAAAACATATCAAAATAGTTATATACGTGTTGCTAGCCTATTTTACTGGATTATTTGACCAGATTGGCAATACCTTTATTTCTTATAGTTGCAGTTAAATAGCTTTCATTAAATAATGTATCAAGGTATACTTCCTCCAATTACGGAGTACATGATTGCACAATTTATTATGACCATTTGATATTTTTATAACAGAGTTGGTGAATAATGGAACACTTTAATAATTATAGAATTTACAATGGTTATACTGTATAGTATACTTGCTACTATTTTGAAACGACAAGCATAATTTGCATAATTTACACTCATATGATTCACTTCTCAGAGTAATATGATGCACAGTACCAAGCTGATTAATTTTTCCTTGGTTTACTATCCAGAATGTGGTCAAAGTTTTAGTGAATTAATTTGACCACCATTATATGTAATGGACTGAAGTTACATTAATCTACTAAGTGATATTCCCATCAAAGCTTATGAAGAACTAATTCATCTGAGTGGGAACTAGCAAAGTTGATTATACACTCAACACAAGGAAAGAATACTGTGCATGGTTTTGTAACCTAAACTTAAACTTTAGCTTATATAAAAAGATTACACACACACACACACACACACACACATATATATTTCAAAACACCACAATTTTTTATACGTGATGGGAGCTAAAAGAATGCAGTGGGTAGCATTTGTTATAGAGAGGACATAATTATATTAACCCAAGTGTAACAAATGTCTAAAATGTACTATTACTAATTTTAATGCATAATAAAATATAAATTACAACTCCACAAAGAGAATTAAAACTGAAGATTATAAAAGATCATTATAGATTCAATTTGGTAACCCTTTCATATTCATTAATAATCCTCCAAGTGAGAAATCATAAGTGGTAAGAGATATCCTTAGCCATAAAAATCATTTAAATTTTCCACCCTGGTTCTTAACTTCTTTAATATAAGTGCACACACATACACATACATATACCCCATACTCCCACATAAAATTTAACATGAATAACGTATTAGAAAATGTATAATTTTTTTTACAGATTTTATTTATTTATTCATGAGAAACACAGAGAGAGGCAGGCAGAGACACAGGCAGAGGGAGAAGCAGGATCCCTGCAGGGAGCCTCATGCAGGACTCTGTTCCAGGACCCTGGGATCACGCCCTGGGCTGAAGGCAGATGCTCAACCACTGACCCACCCAGGTGCCCAAGAATGTATAAATTAAATATAAAATTATTTCTGATTTCTGATATTCTTAAAAGAATTGCATCATAAGGTTATGCATTTAAAAAATTCAGTGGTTATTCAAATAATTCTTGAAACTTTTAAATATATGACAATGTTAAGAACTGAATTTGTGTCCATTCAAAATATATATGTTGAATTTTTTTTTTATATGTTGAAATTTTAATCTCCAGGGTGATACCTGGAAAATATAAGTAAGAAATATGTGGTTCAAGTTTGGAAGTGAGTTTGAGGATTATGAAAAAATGTTTATAATAATGTCACTTGAATGCAGAGTTAGATATTAGGCATGTCCCTTAATTTATGAAAAACAAACCCTGGTGTACAATCCTAATACTGAAATAATTTGAAGTCATATTGAAACATAAAGTCCAAGGGGAGTGAAGCCTGACAGATTTACTGCTAAGAAATCGAAGGTTTCTATAGTACAATGACCATGAATAAAACTAAAAGCAAGTAACAAAATTGGGGAGATATTTTTTATATTTTCACATATCTTTATTAAATTATACAAGAGTAAATATTATTAATAAGGAATGCACTCCAAATATGGTAATTTGCCATCTTTCTCTTTCCTTCCCACCAAGAAGATACATTTCAGGCCCTGAAATTTAGTGTCCCACACCTTCCTTTTTTTTTTTTTTTTCTCTCTCTTTCTTTCACTATATACAGACACATTTAAGACATTTTATTACAAAAATATAATTATCTGCATAAAGTATTACCCTTTAAACTTGTTTCTTTTGCCACTGGGGGGGAATCCTAGGCATTTACTTATGTTGACAAATACAGATAAAAAATTCTATCTATGGGGGATCTCTGGGTGGCGCATCGGTTTGGCACCTGCCTTTGGCCCAGGGCGCGATCCTGGAGACCCGGGATCGAATCCCACATCGGGCTCCCGGTGCATGGAGCCTGCTTCTCCCTCTGCCTGTGTCTCTGCCTCTTTCTCTCTCTCTCTGTGTGTCTCTCTCTGTGACTATCATAAATAAAGAAAGAAATTTAATTTAAAAAAATTAAAAAGGGATCCCTGGGTGGCGCAGCGGTTTGGCGCCTGCCTTTGGCCCAGGGCGCGATCCTGGAGACCCGGGATCGAATCCCACATCGGGCTCCTGGTGCATGGAGCCTGCTTCTCCCTCTGCCTGTGTCTCTGCCTCTCTCTCTTTCTCTCTGTGTGACTATCATAAATAAATAAAAATTTAAAAAAAAATTAAAAAAATACTATCTATGGCTGCAAAATTCTGCATATATTCTAACATGTATGGACCAAATTATTAACAATGGCTGCATAATTCTCCTTTCGTTGTAATGTATTTAAATATTGCCCCGTTGATGGATATCCACAGTTTTTCTTAATTAAATATAATTTTATGACTTCTGAGACTGTATGAGGTTTGCCCTTATAACTGGCCTGTTTCCTCAAAGCAAAGGGGAAAGGGGGGTTGGGGCAAAACATAAATCATTCTGCCACCTAGCGGCACATTTATCTTCCTCACTATCTCACCTTTTCTCTGATTATTTTCTTGTGTGTGTGTCATACAATTTCTGGGACTTCTGCTCCATTTGCGCGCACGTGTGTGTGTGTGTGTGTGTGTGTGTGTGTTATAGAATCCCTGTATTGTGCTCTATTTTCTAATTGCTATTTATTGCATGTTATTTTCCCTGACTTGTTGAAATTCCAAACCTTGATTATCATCAACATTAGCTACAATAAGAACTGAACCCAAAACACCACAGGATTAGTTTGTCCATCATGAAACTACCCACTACTATCATTTCCACTTCCTTCTATATACACAAAAAAAGGTTAGAATAACCCAAACTACACACTAAGACCTACATGCACAGAGTATCTGTGATGAGCAGAAGAGAAGTGATCTCGTAGGAATGGAGACAGAGGGAAGAGAGAAACCTATAATATTATAAGCTGTATATGCAGAGGTACCTTGAAGTAACTTAGAATACATATTACAAAGTGACTGGCAAGCAACAAGGTGTTCCAAAGATGCCTTTATTCACAGATTTGAAAGACTGAAGACACGAAACCATTGTCAAAATCAAGAGTAATCACATGGAATTATGTGGGGATGCCCATCAGCAGAGGAATGATGCTCACCATGGCTCCATTGATATAATGTTACAAAATGAAAAACATTAGATTGTTTTTATTCTCAAATGAAAGGGCTGGTGTAACTCCAAAACTGAAGGACATGGCTCTGCTGATACGGTTGGAAACAGAAGCACCAATGAAAATATTGATTTCCCGCCTCCCCACCTTTACAGTTGTTAGAGCAGAACCATGTTTTCAGTCCTCAGTACTGCAGCTCCTCGCACAGTTTGCACATATGTGTATTTAATTCTCTCTGAGACGCTTCTGCATTTTTGCAGAGATTCATATAGGCCACAGTGAATCGATCTTAAACCATAGGTGACATAGGGTATTTGGCTGCTACAGATGCAGTTGAAGAAGTAGCATTTTTTTTTTTTTACTGCCTTTTTTTTTTTTTTTTTTTTTTTTGCCAAATCTCTTACTCCTTAGCATCATCACCGCCTTCCTTAATCATGTCTCCTGAGAAACTATTAAACAAACATAAAAGACCACTCTTATTTTACCTGTCTTGATTTTTTATTGCAAAGTAGTTTCCCAGCTGAGTGGCTGAGCGGTGAGGGCCCTATTTGTAACTCCAACCTCATTTAATTAATTTAAGAAGAACAAATCCGATGGGAGAAATACCAGGAACAGCTCCAGTGGCTCCGCTGGACAAGCAGAGGCTCCTTGGGGCTTTCGGTTTCCCATCCAGAACTTAGCCAACTGCAGACCACTGAAGGAATGGTACCCAAGAGAGGCCGGTGCCTGAGCAGGTTAAGGATTTGAAGAATATCAGGTAATGCAGCCTAATGAAAAGAAGAAAAACATGCAGAGGAAAAGCAAATGTTAAAAAAAAAAAAGTTTGCAAGTCAACACAGAGAATCCTGTACTCATTGCTGCGCAAAGAAGGGAGCATACATCTCCGGAGGGTGCAATGTCATGACCACAGTGGTGTGTGTGTCACCACGTAAACATGGTCATGTGGAAAGGGGCCGAGTGAGTGCTGGGCGGTAACACCGAGTCCCAGAAAGAGCATCACCTGTGACAACCACATCAAAAGGAAATGCATTACCATGAAAACTGAATTCTATAGGCGCTTCAAAAATTGTCTGAACACACTACACATTTAGTTTCACTTTTCTTGAAAGATAGAGCAAAAATACCCCCATTTCAACCCAGAGATATTCCAGATGTTCAGAACTATGGAAAAATTTGAATGTACAAAGATTATCTTCAAATGGTAGTCAGTAGGGGACTGGGTTCACCGTAAGTTCATACACGGGCCTAAGCCCCCAGGGGGTAAAACTCCATCCATCACCTTTGCAATTTCCACCTCAAGTAATTAAAATGTTGCATATATTAAATCAGCCAACTACACACAAAAAAAATTTGAACTATTTTATTATAACTATTTTCAGATGAGCTATCAGAGGCCCAAAGCATGCAATGCCAGGGTTTGTGCAGTAAGAATTAGAGCTGAAATTCAAACTCCAGTTTGAGAGTGTACGTCCTTCACCCCGGCTTCAAATGCTAAATAGCAATATGAGACAGAATCAGTATAAAACAATCGCACTCTTCTCCCCTACACGTTTTCACAGTCCTTAAGAATATAAATATGAAATCACATTTTAATAGAATTCTTTTATCATCTTAATATGTGGGTATTTTTTGTAGAACATTTAAACATAAATATAAATTGTACTTATTTCCATAATTTCAGGGGTAACTTTTAATTTAGAATCTGTTGCATTTTATCCCGACTTTCTTCTCACCTTCTTTCTAACCTATGATTTGAGAAAGTCATCATATTACTTTAGGAAAAAGAAAACAACAGAAATGGCCATTTGCTACATAAATTCAAAGTAAATACATATTCATGGTTTCAGAGTAGGAATAGAAGCCACATTTAATTTGAATACAGATATTAGTATATTATGGTTTAGTAATATTGATATTTGTCAGATTATGTTCTAAGACTGATAATGACATTTTACTTCTATTTCAAAAATTCTTTTTTGGGGGTGGGTGTCAGGAGACAAAAAAAAAAAAAAGGTAGACACATGTTTAGAGAAAATATCAATCTGTACAGCTTTGTGCCTAAAGAGTGTTTGTTGTTCAACTAAAAAATAAACTTTTTCTTTTCTATCTTGGAGGACAGTTTTTGTTTTTGTTTTTCTTAGGACATTACAAAAAAAGACTGAATAAGAAAAGCTGAAAATTCTGTTTTCACAAATTTGGAATGGAATTTGGAATTTGGCAATGGAATGTGTAGTGTCACTTAGCAATCCAAGCGACAATTTGTGGGAGCTGTGGAAAGATCCAATTTACCAGCTCAACATGCAATTCGGCACCACTGTCTCACCCTGAAGAGTGGCAGCTTTGAGAGAGTTCCAACCCGATACCCTTGCTGTAGACCTGGGATTTCGCAAGGGACACCATTAGCAGGATCCCTGAGCGCTGAGAGGCAGTCCTCAGCCACAGAAGGTCTGAGCTAGAGAAAAGTATCTGGCTGAGGCCACAGAGCTACTGTCATGGCCAAGCTGTACAGTAAGCTCATGTGGACCTTCTCAAGTGGACATCCAAACGCAAGCACTAAGGACGGGTTCTCAGGGGTAGTGGTTCCAAGGAATAGGAAGCATGATGCTGGGGACACAAGTCCTTTTAAGTAAAGATTTAATGGAACCGATTTTGTATACATAGATTTGTGACACCAGGACATGTAGATTGTTACATGTGTGTGTGTTGGGGGTGTGTGTGACTGTGTAAATATATATTTTTTAATCATATTTTTCTGTATACTGTTTTTCCCTTAGAAGTATAGTATGAACATTTGCTCAAAACATTCAAGCTTTGAAAATTGAAATGCAAAGAGTAAGTTGTTTTTTCCCTTCTCCCTCTATCTAAAGATCTGTTATCATTTTCTTCCATTTCAAAAGAGGATTGGACATTGGGTGGGAAGTTCAGCCTCCCCTTCTTATAAGCTGTACGGTGCTAATATTTCTATTTTGAAATTTGCTGATCTCATCTGAAATAGCAGGCAATTACCTCCCTGCCTACTCTCAGGATATCTCTCTCCTGGCTGTGGATGTTTTTCTAAGGAAAGGGCACCATAAGTGTCAGCTCTCGGCAACTTAGTATTACAGCCTGGTATTTTTTTTTCCCCTTAAGAGAGATTCATTTATTGAATTGTTTCTTAAACTGTAAGTGCATAGGTGGATGTTCCAGGGAATAATAGAAGTCATAGGTCAAAGTTGGTGCATTTTCTTGGGTCATCTATTATAATTTTGGTTGGCGATAAGAATGTAGAAAAAAGTACCAGGTACTTACAAAATTTCTGAGTTGTGCCTGCTTTTTGATAACTTGGAGTTCCTGAGTATTTTTGTTCTGAATTCTAGGAAAGATGCCAGAAAGGCCTTGGTAGAAACACATAGGCTGCCTTATACCACATGGAGATTCAGAAAAGTAGCTCGTTAAGTGATCCTAAAGATCCCTAAGCTTGTGTAGTAATCGTGGTTTATGTTCTGTTGTAGCTTCTTTCAAACCTTCAATCAATTTTCTTTAAAAATTAAATCTAATCTTTTACTGGACTGTGGAGTACTAAGAAAAAAGATGAGTTCCACACTAAGAATGTATTACTAAAAAGAAATTATGAAAAAATAGATGAGATATATTACTTGAGATTGTTTTAGATTATCCCTTTTTATTATGTCACCTCAAAATTTTTTAATAATGTGACTGTTATTTTAAACACATCACTCTCATTTGTTAGAAAACAATAAATGCATCTACCATTTTTAAAGAATTATTTTTAAAGAATAAATTTATCTAGTATGAATTTAAGACTATTAAGAAATAGACTACATAATATTCACTTCTGAAAGGTATGAAATAATGAACTAAGAAAAATTTTAGGTACTATCCAACAAACTAAGATTTTAAGGGTATATTTTGTTCAATGCAAGTGTTTCATGTCAATGCAAGTTGCAGTTAGGCAGTCCTGTGCATTAATTAGAAAAGGTCAAGCTGTGCAGAGGAAATGAGTGCAGTTCATATGGGTGAGAGCTTAGAAAGTACAAGCTGTGACAATGAATTCCAAATCTTAACATCTTTACTAATTACCAGTGGTTTCTCCAAATAAAATGATACTGAATGTTCAAGCATGCTTAAGAGGACACTTTCTACCTTAGATACAAGTCTAAAGAAAATGATGTTATTTTTAAGGTGATTTATAGCTTATAATATCTCTTCTTCAGAAACGGTGCCTTATGATTTTAATGACATACTGTGGGACAAGTAGGTCATTATTCCTATTTTACTGAAGAGAAAAACAAAACTCATAGAGAATTGGCACCTTGTCAAGGTCAAACAGGTTGTAAACGATAGAATGCACAGAAGCTTCTGTTTCTTTGAAATATTTTCAAAATATCATCTATTTTAAAAATCAGCATAGTATTTTGTTGGGGTCTCACCAACTCATTTACATAGACTCTCATACAGAGCTTTGCAAGTTTAGATAAGCTATAGAATGCTTCAGGATTATACTTAAATTGTTGCTTTACGAGGTTAATGTTTTCAAATTCTCAAGTCAATATTAAACCAATATATTCTTAAAAAAATAAACCAATATATTCTTATATTCAGTAATTTGTAGTCGCCCTAAAACTCCTTTATCAAAAGCCATTTGTGGGAAACTCAGAACCATAGAGTTTCTTCAAAAAATGTACAGAAGCAGACAACTCCACTATTTAGGAACTACGGAGCTTGGTCTCCACCTCAAACCTACCCCTCTGGGCAGACAAAAGAGAAAATAAGAGGGAAAGTCTCAGGGTGGGGGGGAGCGGTGGGAGGAAGAGAACAAAGGAAAGTATGTTCGTCTTTTCTCACTTATTTAGGAAGAAAAGCAAAGCATAAGGAGAGGACAGAGTTCATTTCAGAGCCATCTTCTCCACTTCTACCCTAAACCCTCAGGGTCAAAATCCAAATGATTACCTGAAAAATCCCTTTTCAGGATTACCTGAAAGAGGATGCAGATGGCCTAGAGACCTAGAATTTCACCACCGGGGATCCAAAGAGCATCAAGCCTAATGTCCTCAAGGTGTCCATTATGTATAATGAAAACTTCCTATGCATCTGTCATGGCACCATCATGACACATGTTAAAAACAGTCACTCAAATAATTTTCTATATTGTGTTGCTCAGATGATGAAGCCTGGTTCCACAAAATTTTCCATTAGACTGAGAGCCCTGTATTAGAGAAGAAATGTGCTTATTAGAATGATAAAACACTTTTTATCTCAGAGTCCACCCTGGATGATCAGATTTCCACAGCTCTGGTGAAGAGACTTAAGATGGTTGTGCCAACCCCTGGACATTTAGATGCCTAAGGTATGAAAGAGCTGCCTGCAAAGAGCAGAGTCCTTAGAGACTGAGGGCAATAACAGGAGAGGTGCTCAGTGACCAGAGTATGGCAAAGTTGATAGTGGTTTCCCCTTGACTTCGCAGGACAAGCTCGCATTCCAGCAAATTCAGTGAGGACAGAAGGCAATGGGCAACTGTAGGTACCAAGTACAAAGTCTCAACCAGCAGACGGTGTGGGTTTTGAGCAACAAGTTTTCATCATTGTTGTGGTTCTCTATTGTTGCTGCTGCCACCGCCACTCTTTTTAGAGCAAAATCAGTCATGGCATCAATACTAATTATAAACAGATATGCAAGCTCAAGTTTGCATAGAGGATCAGCTCCTCTGTAAAGGATATAAGGTATTCTATCATTATCTAGAGACTATTCATCTTCTGGTTGAATAATCTGAAATCCCTTAATCTTAATAAATATTTTGCACTTTAATCACTTGATCCTTTTAATTACTCTGCTTTGTACCTTCCCAAATGATTTATCCCAGGTTTTAGAAACCAGAACAGAATAGAGATATTTATTATATCTACAAAAGTTACTGACTAAAATTCTATGATATTTCCTACACAGCTATTTCTATGTTGTTAGTATAATCTTTCATTGTTTTTGCATTAATGTTAACAACTCACGGTTAATGATAACTCGTATTCAGTACATCGCTTCTAGATACCGTATTACCAATTTTTTGCTTGTTTTTCTTCTTCATTGCTTCTTTTTCTGTTAATTTTTAATTTAAGAAACACTGATTATGTCCAGAAATTCTCAAATTCATTTCAAATTTAAATGTTCTTCCGTGAATGACAAGAATGTCTTCCATTCTGTGGTTATTTAAGTACTCATAAAGATTGCTTTCTATGGTAAATTTTTAATGAAAAATTTAAGTACTAAGTCAATGATGTTCTTTTATAGACATTGTCTGATGTATCCTTCTGTACATTTTACTCTAATAATAGATACAAAGAACTAACCACCTTCTGTGCCTCAGTATTTAATGATTATAGTGCTCCTTGGATATCTGTCGTGCCTATTATAGAACATATGAAATAACACCAAACTTCTGTAAGTGTAATGCTTTGCCTGATTCATAAAACAAAATTTAAAAATATACCTCAATGATATCATCTTCCATCTATATGCATTTCAGAATAATTCTAGTGACAATAATTCCAATGACTAATGTTTATACTAAAACATACCAATATTATATAAAGAAAATATAGATCAGGAAATGTTATTACTGAAAATTCAATGTCACATTTGTACTCCATTAGCCAGTTGTGAAAGCTCTATGAACCAAAAAAGGATTATAGACTGATAGATAATAATATTTATGGAACAATAAAATTTTAGAATATTTTTCTTAGCTGTTTATCTGTATCAATGTTTAATCCACGGGAGTTCTCACCTTAGGAATATGATCTATTGAGTGGCTGCTTGGTGATATCAGAGGAAAAGTAATGATTTACTTTGCACATGTATAAGACACATATTTGGAATAAACTTACATTGATTCTTTTGGATGTATCATTGTGTTCTTAAAATATACTTCGAAAGTATGTACATTTCTTAAAAGGACAATATTGGTCAATTGATCTTAGCAACCTTGAGTGAACAGAGTGTAATATGTCAGGTCACTTTTCCATTATTTTTAATTTTTAATTTTTATTACAACAAGCTCCATTATGGTGTGTGGTATTTTTATATGTGTTAAATCTACAGTTTTTTTTCCCCAATTCTATTACTGTCTTGTGGTATGCCTTCTATTCATAGAGACTATACAAATTATTAATAAATGTCTCATTTAAAATTAATCTTTTGATAAAAGGGGTAACATAAATATTGCCCTCAGAATGTCATAAATATAAATAATGAATAGTTCTTGAATTAGGAATGGATAATATGGATATTTACAAATAATTTCATAAGTGTATCTTCTTAGTAAAACAAGCCAAAATAGAAATTTGAAATTAAAAATAAAAAATGAGCACTTCAAAATTACTTTTATTTTTCCTCTGATATATTTGTTGCAGTTATAATGGCACTATATGTTATAAAATATGTCAAAATTATCAAAATCAGCAGGAATCCATCAAATTACAAAGTAATTTTCAAAGTATATTGACCTCTTGTTTTGATATAATAAAAGCATAAAACAATTTCCAACCAGAAACAAACTTTTGTTCAAATAACAGAAAATAGTAAAAATTGCATGCTTCCTTCAAATCTGCCTTTTTAAAAATTATGTCACAATCAGTTGTCAAAGCAATGACAAATACATTCAGATAGAGAGAGAGAGAGAGAGATGGGAGGGAAGGAGAGATGGATGGAACAGAGAAGGCATAACTAAGTTTTGAAAAAATTAATTTTACAAATGACAGTGTTGGACACCCCATGATATTGATGACACAAAATATGCCAAGGCAAATGATTTTATATGTAATTAGTGTTTCAATTTGTAGGTATTTGAAACAACTAATATTCAGAGTCTGAATCAATGCTGAGACTCTTAATAGAGAGTAATGTTTGAGGAACAAATACTTGGGGAAAATTGAACACTTTTCATTGAATTTTATTTCAGAGTTCAAGAGTTCTGCTTCTGGTAATGGTGAAGTAGCTTATCAAACACTTTCTTAGTAGTCACACACATACAAACATGCACACAGAACAAAATATAGTTTAAAAATACTTGAAAGCCTAGAAAGTGACAAAATTTAAGAGAAAGTTGGAAAGTGGATGGGTAAGACATTTAAAAGAAAAGAATACTACTGGTTTTATTACATTATTATGTGGGTATGCAACTTATCATGTGACAACTTAGCATGATAGAGGAAAACTGAAATTAAATTAGAAGACATAGTGAGACTGGTTTGAAAAACAAGACAGACTTCAAGATAGAGAGGCATCTAAGTAGTGGAAGAGAATTATAGAAAGGAAAGAGTATTAGTGTAAATTCTACTCGAAATACTGACTACAATTCATATGGATGTGTAAGAGTCCTTTTCTTACTTTAGGCTGCTAAAACAGACTAAATGAATGGCTTAGAAACAACGGAATTTAAACAACAGAATTTTCTTTTTCACGGTTCTGGGAGCTGGAAGTAAAAGAGCAGGGTAACAGCATTTTTGGGTTCTTGGTGAAGGCCCACTTCTTGGGTTGCAAACAGCTGTCATGAGGCTGCGTCCTCACAGCATGGAAGGGGTGAAAATCTCTGGGTTTTCTTTTATAAGGGCACTAATCCCATTCATGAGGACTCCATCCTTATCTAATAATTTCCCAAGGATCCCTCCTGCTAACACTCCTGTATCGAAGTTAAGATTTGAACATATGAATTTGGGGAGGTCACAAACATTCAGTTCATAACAACAGTGGTAGATGACAACAGGTCTGGGAAACGATCAGAATGCAAAATCCAAAGTACAGTGTCTACTAAGTGCATATCACGTGTATATAATCATGAATCCAAAAACTCATAAACTGAGCTATTGTAAATCAGGGAAAATCTGTAGATTTTGAGATCTTTAAGTCGTATAAATGTGTTTAAAGGAAGTATGTTTACTAATAAAGAACACATAGGGAATCTCAGCAAGGACACAAAACTATGCAAATAAACCAAATGAAGTTGATGGATATTAAAAGTAAAATATTTTAAATTAAAAATTTAGTATATGGATTTTAAAGAGTATTACAAATGGTAGAAGAAAGGGTTAGTGTATTAGTGGACTTGATCCATTGTAGAGATCAAATAAAAGCAAAGTATGAAAGAAATTGCCTCATTGAGAACTGAGTTTATATCAAGGAGTCTTCAATTTTTCTATGCAGCAGAAGAATACTTGCAAAAATAATGTCATAAAATATCTCATTTATGGTGAAAAATATATATTTAAATACCTTTGTGTTCTATAGATGTTTGTTAGTTCTAGTTGGCTTATAGTGGTGCTCATGTCTTCTATTTCCTTGTTGATTTTCTGACTGCTTGTTCTTCCAATTATGGAAAGTAAGATATTGAAATCTTCAAGTATTATTAAATTTTGTATGTCTCTCTTCAATTCTATCAGGTTTAAATCATGTAATTTTGGGCTCATTTCTTAGGTGAAACTATCTTTCTAAGTGTTTTATCTTTTTGATGGATTGACCATCTTATGATTATTAAATGTTTTGTGTGATGTTAGCATAGCCACTCCAGTTTTCTTATAGTTATTATTTGCATGATATATTTTTCATCTTTTACCTTTCAAACTATTTGTGTCTTTAAATCAAAAGTGTGATTCTTATAGATTGCATATAGCTGTATTTTTTTAAACAAGTCTGATAATCTCTGCCTTTTGATTAGATTGTTTAAACCATCAGACTTTATTTTATTATTTTTAAGTTATGTTTATCATTTTTAATTTTTTGAGAATGAGAGAGAGCACAGAGTGGGGCCAGGGATGGACAGAGAGGAAGAGAGAATCTTACGCAGTCTCCATGCCCAGCACACAGGGATCAATTTCATGACCCTGAGATCATGACCTGAGCTGAAATCAAGATTAAGAAGTTTATCCAACTGTGCCACTCAGGCATCCCTAATTCACATTTTTTTCATGAGAGACACACAGAGAGAAAGGCAGAGACACAGGCAGAGGGAGAAGCAGGCTCCACACAGGGAGCCTGATGAGGGACTCGTCCCAGGTCCTCAGGATCACACCCTGGGCCAAAGGCGGTGCTACACCACTAGCAGGGCTGCCCGCTAATTCACATTGTAATGTTATTATTGATAAAGTTACATTTTGCAACACATCTTACCTTTTGTTTTCTGTCTGTTGAATGTTTTTTTCTTCTTATTTACCTTCTGCTTTCTTTGGTATTAAGTAAATATTTTTATAACATTTAAATTCCTTTATTTTTCATTATACTTTTGAGTTATTATTTAATAATTACACTACTGCATACCATATTCATCTTATCAGAATCTATTCATTCCTTAAGCTAATTCTAGTGGGAATTACAGATAATTACTGTACATATAATCACTATATAGCTGCATTTTCTATTTTTGTGTTATTATCACTGCAAATATTTTATCTATGTTACTATCTCAGCAATGCATTTATATAATTATTATTTTATATAACTTCATGCCTTTTAAGAACTGAGAAAAGGAAAGAGTTCAGGTGTATGTTTATAGAGTTTATTATATTAACCTTTCTACTTACCATTTCTGGTTGTCTTTATTCGTTGTCACAGATTCAGAACATCATCTGTTTTCATTTCCTTGCTTCCCTACAGTTTTGCTACCAGCCATCTCCTGTGTGTGACTATTATCAAATATATTATTTTTTTTGTGCTATTGGTCCACCAATGAAATTATTTATACCCTATTTTATTCATGTCCCTTAAGATCAATTAATATAAGAAGAAAAATGCTATTGTACTTTGCTTAAAATTGCTTAACTAATGTTATTAGTACTCCATTTTCTCATGTGAATTTGGATTACTGTCTGGGATTACTTGCTCTCAGTCTATAGAATTGCCTTTAGAATTTCTTCAAAGGTGGCTTTGCTAGCAACAGAGATTCTCAGCTGTTTTCCTGAGAAAGTTGTTATTTCACCATAACTTTTGAAAGGTAATTTAACTTGCTAAAAAACCGGAAAGTTGTTATTTCACCATAACTTTTGAAAGGTAATTTAACTTGCTATAAAATTCATGGTTGACAGGTTCATTTTTTTTTCTTTCAATATTTTTACCATGTCATCCTATTGTCTTCTGGCCTCTATTGCTTGAGGACTGGTCAGCTATAAATATTTTTTTTATATTAGTTGAATCATTTTTCTCTTGATGCTTCAAAAGATATTGTTTTTGTCTTCCAACCCTTTTACTCTAATTTGTCTGCATATATATCTCTTTGCTTTGTGCTACTTAGATTGACTGACTTTCTAGATAAATGGATTACTGTTTGAGTTGTTTTATTGAATCAAATTTGGGAAGTTTTAGCCATTACTTTTTGAATATATTTTCTACTCCTTTTTATGTCTCTTCATCTTATGATATTTCACTTGTGCAAATATTGGTACGTTAAAGAATATTTGCTTATTTTTCTTCATTCTTTTTCTGTTATTCAGATGCCATAATCTTTTTTGATCTATTTTCAAGTTTGCTGATTCTTTGCCAGTTCAGATCTATAGTAGCCTCTCAGTGAATTTTTTTTATTTCAGTTATTGTACTTTTCAACTCCAAAATTACAATTTATTTTTTTAAATGTTATCTCTTTATTGATATATTCTACTTAATGAGACATTATCATTGCACTTCCCTTTTGCTCTTTAAACATTGCTTCCTTTTATTTTTTGAACCTATTTATAAGAACTGCTTTGAAGCTTTTTGTTTTTTTTTCAAATATTTTACTTATTTATTCATGAGAGACACACAGAGAGAGGCAGAGACACAGGCAGAGGGAGACGCAAATTCCTACAGCCTGATGCTGGACTCAATCCCAGGACCCCAGGATCACACCTGAGCCAAAGGCAGATGCTCAACTACTGAGCCACCCAAGTGACCCTGATTTGAAGTTTTTGTCTCTTAACTACCCTGGGTCCTTCAGAGATATTTTCTACTGTCTGCTTTTTATTGCAGATGGGTTTGCATATCTCATAATTTTTGTGGAAAATTGGACATTTTAGATAATTTATTTTCAGTAAATCCCTCTTTCAACTTTTGAGAGTTCTGGGTAATGTGTGCTTGTTTATTTGTTTATCTGTGACTAGAGTGGAATATTTTATTGAAATTCATTTCCCTCTCTATCTAAAGCTGCTATTGTTACTCCTTTCAAGGTTTAGCCTTAGGTATGCAGTCACCTTGGGATAACAGTGTTTTTAATAGTGCTGTCTTTGAAGGTCTCTTTCTCTGACTCTTTGTAAAGCTGTCTTCTAACTGATATCCTGGAACAACTGGCCCTTTTTTTAATAACCTATGACCAAAATCCCCATTGTTTTAGAGAATGCCCTAAACTTGAACTTCCCTACTCTCTGTTGTAAACAAAGTTTTTCTTGCAAAAAGCTTCATCAGTTTCTGTTCTTACACCCACACTCTCTTGAGAGCAAAATTTATAAGCCATTGTAGCCTCACTAGACAGTTGGGGCAATAATGATAAGAGTCTGATTATTCTTAGCCTGTTCCATCTGGGGTAGAACTTCTGCCTTCAGTGGAGGTAGAATGTCCAGACCTCTCAGCTATTCTCACATGAAAATAGCATCTCTGCAACAGAGTAAAGGAGATGAGAATTACAATATCTTACTCCTCCTAAGGAGAAACAGGATCTTTAGCTGGGAGCTGGAGATAGTGGAAATCCTGTTTTCTAGCAGGACCTAACAAAGGTAAGGCTTCCATCAGATTGAGCTGGTACAAAATAGAAACATAGTGAGTCATGGCTCAAATGTCACTGAAACTTACTGTTTTTGCTGGGATTCAATTTTTCTTGAAAAAAATTAAGATTTATTTATTCATGAGAGGCACAGAGAGAGAGAGAGCTGTGGAGATATAGGCAGAGGGAGAAGCAGGCTCTTCACAGGGACCCCGATGTGGGACTAGATCCCAGGACTCCAGGATCATGCCCTGGGCCGAAGACAGTGGCCCAATCGCTGAGCCACCCAGGCATCCCGAGAAAATGTTTTTGTTAACTGTATGCCCTTAGAACACCATTCCAGAAGTCATCTCAGCATGAACACTTAAAATATAATATCACTTCATGAACTTGATATTAATACCATGCCCATGATACCAGACTTAAGAGGTATATCTCAAGGATATGCTCACTATTTTGATAAATTTAGTCTACATATTCTGTAGTAACACTTTAGAATATGCAAATTTAGGGATAATAAAGTCACAATTTGGATGGAATTATGTTTTTATGACTCAAGCAATGTAAATTTGACTCTGTCCAAATACATGATTATTTTCTACTTGGGAAAAAAAAAGAAAATAAAAAAAAATGAGGTGCTTAAGTATTTTAAAAAAAAGAAAACAAAAAGAGTAGTTAATACAATAACATAAAAGCAGAGAAATATCAGAAATGATAAGTAAATAGGGATAATTTCCCATGATTAATTAATATTAAAAAATCTAAAATCAAAAAAATTAAATAATACCTAATGGAATGGGTATATCTCCACAAAATAGGCACCTTTATTATTAATACAAAGTATTAATGTGATATAATACTAAACATAATTAAAAACAAATATCATTATATAATAAACATAATTATATAATTAAAATCAGTGCTTTCTCTTTATTTACAAAACTTACCAATCAATGTTCCATTTTGAACTGTGTTGGGGGTTATTTGCTCCTATCTAGTAGAGTTAACTTCAATTCTTTATAGATTCCACTTTAATATTGGTCTATATTATTAGATACTTGTCCCATTACTATAGATTTTATAGTTATGACTCAAGTATATGACTTTTTAAAATATAGTAAAAATATGGTCATTTGATAAATAAAAAAAATTTTGTTATATAAAAAATGCCCCCAAACTACTTAAAATCATAATTTTCATTTTATTGAAACAGAATGCAACATGTTAAAAATGAAGCATGTGAGTTTGGAAAATATATCATCAGTATTACAAAAAGCTTTTAAAATTTTTTAAATTACAGTGAAACTTTATACTATATATGTTTAAGAAGAATAATTTATGTTACTGTTGTCAAACATAACACATTTAAACTAAATAGTTTTAGGACTTTGTCAGTATCTTCTCTAAAGTTTATAAATGGAAGACCTATTTTTCCATTGGTGATTTATCACTAAAGAATTGTGTCAGCTATTTAAAAGTTATTCTTCAACATAATAAATGTTGTCATCTTATGTAGCACAATTGCATATAAATGACAACTCTGACCAATAAAATTAAACCATTTTAAGGAAAACAAGGTAAAGCTTCTGTTGAATATCAATCATAAGTGTGCCTTTTATATTTTCAGTTAAAGATTTTATAAGTAAATATATTGCATATATGTGGAAGACTTCAGAGAAGGGGCTATAATATAGAACATGCTGTCAGCAAAACCAATAAAATAATGTATTATTAAAGAAATTATTTTGTGTTGATAAGCTACAGAATATTACTGTTATGGAAATTATAGAGTATCATAAGAATCTGTGTATGTATTCAGTATTTCAAGTGGTAACAAAAGTTAGCAATTGAGATCAAGTAAGAAAATGTAAAATAGATATAAATTGTGATAAGCATGTGATTTGTATGTTTAAATGACAACAGGTAATCTCACAAAAATACCTTGATATTTTTGTTTTTATTGTTGTGCTTTAACTATAGATCTGTAATGCCTTTAAACAGGCAAATTAACTATCTCCACTCCACCAGAAATGTAGCAATTTTGTTAAGTGGATAGCCACAGTGAACTGATAAATATTAAGCTAAGTAGAAAAATTATGAAAATTTTATAATTATCCCCCAAAAATAAAAGTATAGGGAAATTTATGACACTTAAAACTTCACCTGAAAAATAATACATATTTTACAAATCTAAAATTTTAATATATTTTAGAAATATTATCTATTAAAAAAAGAAATGTTATCCATATTTTAAAAATATCATTTCTTAAAATGTCATCATCAAGACAATTATTTATCTCATCTCAATTTTCCAAGAAGCAAACAAAATATGTTAAAAATCACAAGAAAGTACAACTTTATAGTGAAAGAATAAATGAAAACATTAGCAAATATATAATTATTATATAACTATTTACAAATCAAAATTACAGTTTTCATTTTTCAACTTTTCCAAATGATTAAAAAGTCTTGATTTGTTTAAAAAAGATAACCCTTGGTTTTATGTACAATATAAATCATTATATAGTGTACTAGGGGAATCATTATATAGTATACTAAGGGGAAAAATCTTGAAGTAGTATATAACGAATAAAATACTAGTAATAAGACACAACTTCATCATAATTGAACATAATGCTTCAGAATATTCACTGAGGATATGTGAAAAGTATTAGTAGCGTGTCTCTTCCAAAAGAGCATTTTTAACAGAAAGCTCTTCATTTGGTAGCTCATTAACACAAAATTTGTGTAGTTACACTAATGGACCTTTGCTATTCCTGAATACCAACCTTTGTGGATTCTGGCAACTATACAAAAATTATTCCAGAAACTGTTTATTTCTTTATTTATATTTTATTTTTGAAAAAAATAAAACTAATTGTCATTTTATCTGAAAATCCATCTTAAAATCTGTATATGGGGCTTTTAGTCATGTCATTATTTATATAAGCATGTTTCCCTCTTCCTGAAACATTTTCTCAATACTAGATTTATTATTCTATCACTCACACGTCCCACAGAAATAATTTATTTTTGAAGTTTTTAGGTACATTGTTTCTTTTTTAGTTAGGTTGTGTTTCAAAAATATTTTATTCCTCAAATATTACCTCCATAAGTTGACTTGTCAACTATGGTTTGAGTAAAGGACTTGCAGGATTAGTGTGAGGCTCATGAAGTAGGGGCAGAGCTATGCACATTCGAAGTCAGAATGAAAGAAAGAAGGATGGAAAGAAAGAGAGAAAGAGAGAGAGAGGGAGAGAGAGATATGCTAAGACAAAAATCAATCAGCAAACAAGAAGACCTAACAGAAAGAAATAAAGAAGGCCGGACGGCAGTACTGAATGAAGTCCTGCCTTCCTTCCTTAATTCCTTCGTCAGCACCCGACAATCTATTCCATCCCGCCATTCCCCTCCCTCCGAAAGACGAAAGAACGCATAAGAAAGAAAGAAAGAAAGACAGACAAGTTGATTAGCGGACCTTCAAGATTGAGTATGTAAGTGATGGTTTGCATGAGCATATTTATCTCCAAACTCATCATGTTGTATACATTAAGTATACAACATACAATCTTTTATATGTTAATCATATCTCAAAAAAAATGGTTTAACTTGATATGAAAGATGGCAGCAGAGTAAGAGGACCTTAGGCTCTCCTCATCCCACCAACACTAGATAACTATCAAACCATCCTAAATATCCTTGAAATCAGTCTGAAAACTAGCAGAATAAACTCCACAATTAAAGATACAGAAGAGGCCATATCAAATAAGCTAGGAAGTGTGGGGACTCAGCTTTGGAGAGAAGAATCATAGCCACTGATAGTAAGGGAGACATGGTCACAGAGAAAGGCAAGAGGCAAACTAGCACACAGGGAAGTCCACATGGGGAAATCTCCATAGCAATTGGCTTGGGAAATGAGAAGGTCTTAATTCCATGAGTGCTTGCAACCAGTGAGGCTTAAAGCCTGGAGTTTTAAATGTTATCATGCTTGGCTCTGGAGAACTCCGAGGACCTGGGGGCGACTCTTGAAGAAAAGGCAGGACAGTCTTTAGATATACAGCACGGAAACAGCGATCTGAAGAGCTCCTAGGGCATATAATGTGGAAGGGGGTTAGTTGCTAATCTCAGAACATGTCCCAAAGAGAGTGTTCATAGAAAGATCTCTCTGGGAACAAAGAGACTAGCAGGTGCCATTTCCCTACCCTGCTTGTCAACATAAACACAGAGACACTTCTAGAGACCAGTGCAACACCTACACTCCTTGCCTAATTTGCTTATCTCATGCTCCACAGCCTCACACTCTGGAAGAACTACCCTGTCTAGTCATACTTAGTTCAGTCCCAGTGCAGAGGGCCCCATCTCCCAAATGACCAGCTCAAACTCCTACCTACACCCTATCTCTCAACCTGAGAGTTTCATGAGGTCCCAGTTCTGGTGGCAGTGGTGATAGATCTTATTTCACAAGCAGGCCAAAGCACAAAAATAGACAAGTTGATCAATAGAACAGGATAGAAAACCCAAAAATAAACCCACAACTATATGACCAGTGAATTTTCAACAAAATGGCAAAGAATACCCAATGGGAAAAAGATAATCTCTTCAGCAAATGGTACTGGGAAAACTAGACAGCATACAAAAGATAGAAATTGGATCCCTTTCTAGTGCCATGCAGAATAATAAATTCAAAATGGATTAAAGACCTAAATGTGAGACATGAAACCATAAGTATACTAGAAGAGAAGATAGATAGTACCCTCTTTAACATTGGCCATAGCAACATCTTTCTTGATAGATCCTTTGAGGCAAGGGAAACAAAGCAAAAATAAATATTGGAATTATACCAAAATAAACATTTTCTGTACAGTGAGGGAAATACTCAGCAAAACTAAAAGGCAACCTATAGATTAAGAGAAGATATTTGCAAATGGCTTATCTGGTAAGGGGCTAACTTCCAAAATATATAAAGACCTTGTGAAACTCAACACCCAAAAAATAATCCAATTTTAAAATGAGCAGAAGAAATGAACATACATTTCTCCAAAAAAGACATCCAGATGGCCACATGAGAAGATGCTCATTATCACTTACTATAAGGGAAATGCAAACCAAAACTACAATGAGTTATCACCTCACACCAGTTAGAACGGCTAAAACACAACAGCAGACAAAAAAAAACAGGTGTTGGCAAAGATGTAGAGAAAAGGAACCCTCATGCACTGTTGGTGAGAATGTAAACTGGTGCACCCATTGTGGAAAATATTATGGAGGTTCCTCAAACCTTAAAAATCTAACTCCCCTATTCCGGCACTTGCACTACTGGGTATTAACCCAAAGAATATAAAAATACTTACTCAAAATGATACACGCACCTCTAGGTTTATAGCAGCAATATTTACAATAGCCAAGATATGGAAGCAGCCCAGGGGTCCATCAATTGATGAATAGATAAAGAAGAAGTAACACATACACACACACGGAATATTATTCAGTCATAAAAAGAATGAAATCTTGCCATTTGCAATGCCATTTGCTCCACCTAATGGAGCTAGAGTATTATTCTAAGTGAAATAAGTCAGAGAAAGTAAAATACCATATGATTTTACTCATATGGGGAAATTAAGAAACAAAATAACTGAGTAAAAGGGAAAAAGAAAGAGAGGAAAAAAAAACAAGAAATATATTCTTAATTATAGAGAACAAACTGAAGTTACCATCAGGGAGGTGGGGTGGTGGGGATGGGCGAAATAAATGATGGGGATTAAGGTGTGCACTTGTAACTATAGATTAATTACAAGGCGACAAATAAAAAAATAAAAATAAAGATTTCATTTTTTAAAATATTTTGTTTCTTACAGAACGTTTTGCATTTAAAAAATATATATTGTATCAAAGGGTGCCTGGATGACATAGTTAAGTGCGTGACTTCAGCTCAGGTCATAATCTTGGGGTCCTGGGATAGAGCCCTGTATTGGGCTACCTGCTCAGCAGGGTGTCGGCGTGTCCCTCTACCCCTCCTCTTATTGTACTCTCTGTCTCAAATAAACAAATAAAACAATCTTTATAAAAATATGTTTCAAAATATTTTTCATATTGCTCTCTGACTTTTTCCACCCTCAAATTTTTTCATCCAGATGAGTGCGTCTTACCTCACTTTAGTCTCAGTGAAATTCTGACTTCTGAATGTTGATGACTATGGCAATGGGATACCACTGAGAGCACTCAGAGACGTCTTGTGGAGCTGCTTGCCCTCTTGCACCTATACCATCACCCAGGAAAGAGCATATCCTAGATAACCTGCTGCCTCCATGAGGATGAAAGATATGGGAGTTGGGTCTATCCCTGAAGAATTATGGCATGAAGTAGAGCTTTCAAGGAAATTCAGCCAGAAAAAAAGAAAGCCCGACATGCAACTCCACAAGAATGCATGATTGGTGTTCCAAGACACTGACTTTGGGGTAGATTTTATGCAGTATTATTGTGGAATTAGAAAATTAATTCAGGCTCTATTTTTGAAAATTTAACCCATTCTTTAAAGCATTGTAATCTCTCGTACCAACTGCTCTATTAGATCTGCCTTCTGTATTATTACAAATGAAATCAACAATGCAAAACAAAACAAACATATTGTAGTCTGTATTTTTATTTCTAATATTTTAGTTTGACATAAACAAACTTTGCCTTTGTTGGATAAGCAACCCCAAACTATTCACCTACCTGGAAAGCTGTCTTCAAATAGTTCTCTTTCATGGTGATAGCTTTCTGTATTCCTCTGCTGGATAAACGGTATCTCTATTTGTAGGAGCTCTATCGGCTTATATAAAGGATAGGTGAGAAGTATTGGTGCTCCAACCAATAAGGAGCGAGTGCTCGTGGCAACAATCTTTGCCACCTAATGGGACAGTTCTAAGTGGAGATTCTAAACTGTCTCTCAGAGATTTTGAAACGGAATGAATCCCTAGTTTCCCATAATATTAACCCCTTTTTGTAATTTTCAGAACTTTCTCACTCACCCTTTGTTCTTCCTGGGATCACCAGCTAAATAAACTATGTGCACAATCATGTCAGGATCTTCTTTGGAAGAATCCTAAACTAAGAGAGTTGGTGCTAAGAAGCAAGATCATAATTTAAGGTTGAGAGATAAATCAGTAAAATCTGAGGTTGGAGAAAGGCAACATATTTTTTAAAGTTGATTAAATTCACACTGGAGAAGAGTTAAAGCCCTGTTGGGAAAGGTGTGGAATCCTGAGAACTGAGATAGGAAAATTTAAACTCTGTTTCCCCTATGTTCAGAGCCTAGACCATCTTGGCCAATAGATGGGGTCCCTTTCACCTTGCTTTATCAAAGCAGTCTCCCATTGCCAGTAAACCATGAACGTCCTCAAAAGATTAGGTTTATCCTCAAAATATAGCTTTGCCTTCTTGGTGCTTCTAGACCAAAAATTAAGCCAGTTATAAGCATTGCCTCAGCAGAAAGAAACATTTCCTACAATAAGGGAGATGGTTTTTTACCTCATCTCCCAAAAGAAGAAAAAGAGAGAGAGAGAGAGAGAGAGAGAGAGAAATAGGAAAAGAAGGAAGGAAAGAAGAAAGAAAGAAAGAAAAAAGAAAGAAAGAAAGAAAGAAAGAAGAAGAAGAAAGAAAGAAAGAAAGAAAGAAAGAAAGAAAGAAAAAGAAAGAAGAAGCAAGAAAAGAAAGAAAGAAGAAAGAAAAAAAGAAAGAAGAAAAAAGAAAGGAAGAAGAAAAGAAAGAAAAGAAGAAAGAAAGAAAGAAAGAAAGAAAGAAAGAAAGAAGAAAGAAAGAAAGAAAGAAAGAAAGAAAGAAAGAAAGAAAGAAAGAAAGAAAAAGAGCAATAGAAGGAATGAAGGAGGGAAGGAAGCAGAAAGAAGGAAAATATATATTTAAAAAATAAAAAGAAAGAACAGCAACAGAATTAGGTTACTAGTTATCAATAGGGACCAGAAGAATATATATGGGTGTGGAACTTGAGTTTCCAAGGAGGAAAGGCTAGATAGTAGAGATCCATTGATATGAGCTCATTATCCCATAACTCAGGAATCTGACTCATGTTGCTAGAATGGCTCTCCAAGCCAAAAAACAATGACGGTACTTGGTAAATGAGATGAAGATGTGGAACTGCTGGGCAGAGTTTTGAGAGGCAAGGTTGAAAACCTCAGAAAGGCAGGCAAAGAAAAATATATTTATTACATAATAACTACGAAGCACCAGATAATTATATTCCCCAAAAGGACTCAAAGGACTCGCTTTCATTAAGGTGATACAACAACAACAAAGCTTCAACACTATTCAATATCTCACTGGTGGCAACCCAGAGCTGTATAGGAAAAATTTCTACCAGCTTGAATTAAAAGGGATTGGTGGCTGTTAGAAAATAAAAATACTTTAGGTCTTGACTATAGAAAACACACTGACAGAACTATTCAGTTACCAAAGAAGGTATATTCTCTATGATATGCCCAAGGAAGAAACTGAAGGGTTTTTCAAAAACACAGTCAAGAGCCATAAAGATTCTGGACACTACCCTCAGGGAACAAATCCGGGTTTAAGAAAGAATCCATAACAGCCCCAGGTAATGGAACCTCCCAGTAGCAGCCCAGGGGTTATCAGAATTGCTCTGCAGCACTGAATAGTGTGGTTCCTATCGTGGCTATCTCCTCCTTAACCACCATTTTAGTTGGAATATATAGAAGACAGATAATTTTTATTTTTATTTCATGAGGATTTGGATGAAGAGAATTCTTATCTAATCCTATGAAGGCTATAAAATTCTAGATCTCAAGCCTGAGGAGATGTGACCCTGTGGGCATCCTGTGGAGAAAATGAGTTAATTGACATGTTGAAGAAATGTGTATAATTGTTACCAAGACAGTGGGTGGTGGTAGATGGGAATACTTATCTCAGTTCTTTACCTTGTTCCCTTTTATATGTGATTGTGTGGTGAGCCAGATAGGAAAGGCTCAAACATATTATTGCTAGACCATTGAAATGAGAGCGAAAATGATAATATACTAGATTGAGTTTATGCCAAAGACACATGCTTTTCTGTCCAAACATGTGCTCCACAATCACCATGAGAACATGACCCAAGTAGATGCCAATCCAAGAAAAGTGTGAGTCAATACTAAAGAGACATGATCCCAGTTAAAAGCACATTACCAAGCCCAGCCAACCTCCAATATGTGGGGTAGCCATTCCAGCTGAACTGCACACCAGCAAGAAAGAGAGAAAAAAAAAAAAAACATTCATTTTTACGTGACACTGAGTTTTGCAGTGGTCTGTTGCAGCATAGCATGGTGAGGACAACTAGGATGCAAGAGCTAATAATAGAATAATTTTTTTATGCAACTGTGTTTGATAGTATCTGTGATGATAAGGTTCTGAAATGGTTAGACCAGGCGGCAGCACATAACTGTCAATGGCAAGATGGGTACAATTAAAATGCACAGCAAGGCTGAATGCTATGCTCTGGCCTTGGCACGCAGGGATCAGGAGCAGTGGGTAATAGAACAGAGTGTTCCCAGTGGAAGGCAAATGGCCAGCCATAAAGAGAGCGCTTGCAATTATAATTAAAAAATCAAGAGCTATTGATGGGAGGGTTGATGGTCATGCTTTCAAAAATAATTGATTTTCACCCCGTGTCTAGAACTGAGCCAGTTCTCAGACTAAGAAACCATCCATTGAAGAGGAAGCATCTACTTGAGGAAGGAAACAATATTCACAGGAAGAATCGATGATAATTTGTTTTCTGTTTCCCAGAGGCATCTAGTCATTTATCAGGAACACCGTATACGTGGTTAGGATAGTATCCAGACCCTAGTAGAGCTTGATTAGAGGGTATGCTCACACCAATACCAAGGCACTCAAAATCCAATCACAGCTCCTCTGTTGGCGCAGGGTGAATGGGGATCATAATGGATCATGGACTCAGTCCTCACAGTGGGGCCAGTGATTCCATGGAGCTATTTTGTTGTCTTTTTTCTGGTCTTTCATCACACAATATGGTAATACACACACACACACACACACACACACACACACAATGGTGGGCACAATTCTATGGTAGTTCTATGCCTTATGTAGTAAATGGGATGATGGTAAGAAAAGCCAAGTTAAAGACCTAGAAATTGTTCTTCTTTTAGTCAGGGGATCAATTAGAAGAATAAAAGCACATCAGATGTTATAGCAAAGATTAGAATTACCCTCAAAAGGCAAAAGTGCAAAGTACTCTTCAGGCCCTGCAAAATGATAGGAAATAAACCCTACAAAACTATAGGACCTATGATACTGGGGAAATTTTTAATACCTAGTAATTTGGCAACATCTCCCCCAGAGTATAGAATAAGTTATTGAATGCCGCAACCCTTACCATGAAGAAAGAGGTACATCGCGTGATGACAAATCAATTTATATTTTGTAGACAGTACAGTTGAGAATATTGCTCCAACCAAGGACTCAGAAGGCTGCCATACTGAGTGGGGTCCAAAGAAAGGGAGATCTCTGTAGCAAATCCAGTCTTTGTTACAAGCTCCACTGCAATCTGACCCAGCAGACTTTACAGTGCTAGAGTTCTCTGTGATAGATAGGAATGGCATGTGGTGTCTCTGGCAAGTTCCAGTATGAAAGACATTATGCAGATCCCTAGGGTTCCAGAATAAGACCATCTGTAGCAGATGACATTTGTCTATTCAAAAAGCAACATCTGATAGGCTGATGAGGCTAATCTGGTTTATATCAAGAAATGGTGCGACTCGAGGCCATCCATCTTATGCTGGATGGATCAGCATGGCATTGATTTGGGTAAATCCAACTACAATAATATATACATACCTTTAGGATCAGGCTCAGTCAAGTGTGGAAAGCACATGCACACAGTCCACAAAGAAAGACCTTATATAACTATGGGTGGTGTCATGGCTTGGATTATGTCCAGTAAACGTTCATAAGTTGAAGTCCTAGTGCCCAGTACCTCAGAATGTGAACTTTTTAGAAACAGAGTTGCTGCATATGTGCTTAGTTACGATGAGTTCTTAGTAGAGTGGGATGGGTCCCTAATCCAATAGGACTGGTGTCTATACAGAAGGGAAATTTGGACACAGATATACATGTAGGGAGAAAGCCATGAGAACTAGGAGCTGAAGAATAATCCAGCTTCCTTGGCTTTGGGGAGATAACGTTGAGGGGTAGTCTCCACAGTCACTGAAAGAGACCACTGTGGGATTGTGTGGCAGGTTCTTAAAGCTGTAACCAATCTGTTAGCACATTTTTTGTTGACTTCCTTCCCTTCCTTTCTACACTTTCTCATACTTCACCATGTTACATCTGGGCAAGGAAGAGTCATGAAACACTCCAGGAAATCCCCTAAGTTTGAGACGTATTCATTCCTCCATACCACTTTGATATTTCTTGGGTTCGTTCATGAAATAAAATACTTGCAACCAAGTCTTTGTATCAGGATGTATCTTTAAGGAACTCAAACTAAACATTGGATGACAGAAAGTTTAGTTGGAAAATATAATTAATGATATGACTACTATTGCCTAAGATAAGTAGAGATGTGTGGTCATGGCTTTCCTGGAGGTTTTCTTTTCTTTTCTTTTCTTTTCTTTTCTTTTCTTTTCTTTTCTTTTCTTTTCTTTTCTTTCCTTTCCTTTTCTTTTTTTTCTTTTCTTTTCTTTTCTTTCTTTTCTTTTCTTTTTTCTTTTCCTTTCTTTTCTTTTCTTTTCTTTTCTTTCTTTTCTTTTCTTTTTGGTGAGGTGCGGGGCGGGGCGTGGAGGTGCGTGAGGGAGGGGGGAGGGGAGGGAGGGGAGAGGGGAGGGGGATGGGGGTGCTGGGGCGGGAGGGTTTTGGCGAGTGAGGGACGTGCATCTGCCTCCTTCCTTCTCATTAATGAGCTTTCTTCTTTCTTCTGTCTTTCTCTTTCTTTCTTGTCTTTTTTGTTTCTTTCTTTTTCTTTCTTTCTTCTTTTCTTTCTTTTTTGATTTTATTTATTTGAGACCGAGAGAGTGGAGGGAAAGGGGGAGGAGTAGAGGGAGAGGGACAAGCAGACTATTACTGCCTGCGAGGGGGGGCTCACACAGGGTTCGATCTCACAACCCTGAGATCATGACCTAAGCTGAAATCAGGAGTCGGGTGCTCCACCAGCAGAGCAACCCAGGCGCTCCTCCTGGAAGTATTGTTCTAAACAGCTACAGCGTATAGATGAATAAGCACTGAAATATGCTCAACTATTTTAAGAAAACAACCAGAACCAGTGAACTGTCCTTCCAATTGTTAGAATTCAAATAGGAAGCAGTGCTTTTATATCTATTTCTGCTACCTAATTTACAAAAATAAAATAAAATAAATAAAATAAAATAAAATAAAATAAAATAAAATAAAATAAAATGTCTGATAATAGTGGGAAATGGGTAAAAACACCTTTATATACTTTCTAGAAAGATAATAAATTGATACATCATTTTAGAAAAGCAATCCAACCCAACCCCTTTGGCTATATTTTTCATTCATCCTTCTCAAAATGTTGTGTACCTATTTTGTCTGTTTTCTCTTAATTCTACTTTCATCCTTCTCTGCTCTGTTGTAAGCCTGAAAAATACATTTCTTGATAGATTTTCCCAGTGGAAGGCACTGGCTCTGGGAAAAGGAAGAAGGAAGTCATGTGCCCTTCTCATTTGGCTTTGGGATGTGCCCCCAAGAGTACTAGGAACCAGTGTGTTTCCTGCTCAGGCTGGGCTTTCCAGCACTGAAAGTGGCAGAGGGTTGCTGGAACAACCTGGGTAGTGTAGACCTACCAAGTGTAGAGTAGATCTGGTTTTGCTGGAGGCAATGACACCATCAGTGAGTGCCTTTATGTTCCTCTGCTCCGTTAGGATAAAAAGCAGTGTCGGCTTCTGGATTTTTTGAAGGCAGTGGTGGTATGGTGAGGCAGCCAAGAAAACTGCAGGATCCTTTGCCGCTTCAGAGGCAGAGCGGTTTTGCAATATGTGTAATGCAATTTTGCTTGCTCAGCCTGGGGGTGGTAGGGGGATATTGAAATTATGAATCTCAAAACAATCTCAGTTTTAGGTTTTTGTTCTCCCATCCCTTATCAGGCACTTAGAAACCAACCCTCTGTCTCAAACCCTCTCCATTTGAAATACAGAGAGTGGGTGGTCTGTTTTCCAGAACAAACTGACTGCCAGACATCTCTGCTTCATTTTTCTTTCATGTGTTGGCCCACTTTTTATTCTGTTTTCTCTACTATTGCTTATCTTCTAAGTTTGCTTTCTTTGGGGGTCAATTACTGGCTTCCTTTTTTTGTGCTATATATGTGCACCCGGAGTAAGGGAATTTACTCCCTTGTCTAAATACCAAATACCCCCCTATATCCTTATCTCGTGGGAAACCTCACTATGAGAACAGAACCATCAGCTGAAAATTTCCTCTTGGCATTACAAATATAAATATTCATAGTGAGCCTATCATCTTCTCAGTGTGCTGTCAGTGTGTTTGCTCTGCCATTTTGGTCAGTTGTTCCACCTCTGTCCAATTTCCTGAGTTCTATACTAGATTTCTTTTTCCTTTTTTTTTTTTTTTTTATACTAGATTTCTTTCTTTACAATTCCCTCTCTCTTACTCTTTCAAACCAATCTTTCCCTGGTTCCATGGTTTCTGAGTATGTTCCGATTATCCTTCCCTGCTGCTTTATTTCATTCTTGATTTGTAACAACATGTCTCAGAATTCACTGTTAACCCCTCTAATCACCCTCAGCATTATACCACAGTAATTTTAGAAATAAGGGACTTAATTACATACCTCCTCTCTTCATGAAAAGTTTTCCTGAATTGTCAAAGTTCCCCAGGCAAAGCTCAAAGTTTCATAGTGAGGCTCGAAAGACCATCAGAAACACAGCATGTGTTTACCTTGTTTAGCTTCATCACTGACCACTGCCTCCTTTGCACTTTTGAGTCCGGGTTTCTTTTTTTTTTTTTTTTTTTTAAAGATTTTATTATTTATTTATTCATGATAGTCACACAGAGAGAGAGAGGCAGAGACATAGGCAGAGGGAGAAGCAGGCTCCATGCACCGGGAGCCCGACGTGGGATTCGATCCCGGGTCTCCAGGATCACGCCCCAGGCCAAAGGCAGGCGCCAAACCGCTGCGCCACCCAGAGATCCCCTTGAGTCCGGGTTTCATTGAAGCATTTGACTTCCTGCTAATGTGCTATGACCACTCTTCCCTATTGCCCATTCATTTTCTCTCCTCTTATCTTTTGTCTGGACTGTCTTTCTCCACTTCATTTTCCTGGCTAATTTTCAGTCATCCCGGATCATCTTGGGTCTCCAAATGTCTAGAAAGGCATTCCTGGAGAAATGGATACTGCTTCTATGTGTACAATAACTCTCAATGTATATGTTTCTCATAGTCCTTGCTTTCTTGCATTTTATTCACTGACTTATTGATCTGCCTCTGCTTAAAACTGTAAGCTCTTTGGGGATTGCATAGTCCTCAGGTCAATGTGGAATTCCATTGGAAACATTTACTTTCTTTCCTGGGTGCCCAGGTGGCTTAGTCTGTTAAGAGTCTAGCTCGTGATTTCAGCTCAGGTCATGATCTCAGGGTCGTGAAATCCAGCTCCACACTGGGCTCCCCACTGCTTGAGACTCTCTCTCACCCCTCTCCCTCTGCCCCTTCCCCATGCTCTCTCTCTGAAATAAATAAATAAAACTTAAAAAAAAAAAGACCTCTCTTTCCTATTGTTATTTTCTATATTTCCACCAAATATCTACGTTTTATCTTTTGAATTATTATTTTTATCACAATTATTAATTAACTTTCAATTTTAATAAATGTATGCTTCAAGGGTGCTGGGATGGCTCAGTTAATCATCTGACTCTTGGTTTTGGCTCAGGTCATGCTTGAGCCCATGGGCCCTGGGATTGAGGCCTGTATGGTGCTCCACACTCAGTGAGGAGTCTTCTCAAAAGAATCTCTCCCTTTGCATCCCCCCAAAATAAATACATAAATCTTTAAAGAATAAATAAATGAATAAATTTATTTTTCAAACTGATATATGTTCTTTAAAACCAGGATTGGTGTTTGTGTGTGTATACCTATCACTGTGTATTGAATAATAAATTTCTTAGTCAATATTTCAAGTATTCTGGAGATTCAGAAAGAAAAATTACTGATTTCTTTCATCTTAGAGTCTAGCCCTGGTTACATTATTCATGTGAAAATAACAATAAGATAATTAAAAGCTAATTTATGCATTAATGGTAAGAAGTTCATAGGAGTACAGAAAGGAATCTTTGTAGTCAGTCCATCAGAGCCAAATTCAAATCATGTTACTTGCTAGACACCAGACATAGAGAACATTATATATAACCTCTTTCCCTCTGAGTTTCTTCATCTGTGAAATGGTTATAATTCTTATGACCTCCTCAGGATTTTATGAAGATTAAAATAAGACACTGCACATGAACCACTTAGCCTATTGGGCATTCAGGAAAAATAAGAGGCATTGAGTAGAAATCGTTATTCCTATAGAAGTTGGGGCTTTTTAATTTTTAAAATTAAAAAAAAATAAAAGTAAGAATTATTATGGATTACACATAGGGAAGAAAGGAACTTTGAAGGAGATTAACTCATGCAAATGAAAGCACTCGATAAGGAGACGGTAATTCTAGTAGAGTATGTAACTGGAGCAGAGGGAATTAATAAATGCAGTGAGGTAACCCAGATTGGGACTTGCAAGAAAGCTGAACCGGAATGCTTAGATTTCATAAAGTTGGCAATTAGTCACCAGCATATTTTTTGGAGCTGAGAAATAAAATAATAAGATTTGAGGTGCTTGGGTGGTTCAGTTGTTAAGCGTCTGACTCCTGCTTTGTGCTCAGGTCATGATCTCAGGGTCATGAGCTCTAGCCTCATGGCAGACTCTGCACTCAGCTCAGAGTCTGCTTGTGCCTCTCCTTCCTCTCACTTGCATGTGCCATTTCTCTTTCTCTTTCTCTAAAAAAAAAAAAAAAAAAAAAAAAAAAATCTTTTAAAAAAGATAGTAAAATACAAAAATTTAAGGTGAATTATCCTGGCAATATAAAGAAAGCTTGTGAATTCCTCAGTATAAAAGGAATAAAGCAGGCAAGAAAGAAACAAAGAAAGAAAGAAACAAAGAAAGAAGGAACAAAGAAAGAAAGATAAGGCATGAGTAATCGGTGCAGACTATTTTTTTAAGCAAGCAGCTATGCCATTCACCCCGAATCATGAGTCCTTTAATTCTGGGTTGTGACTTTGTGCTAAAGGGCAGACTGGTATGTTTCCTCCTTAACTGTGAAATTCTTCACTTTTATTGTTTCTCACTTGCACTTAAAACCCTGTAAATGTTGTATTATTACACTATTATGTAACACAATAGCTGTTATCTCTCACTTCTCTATGCTGATCTATGCAAGGCACCTTCTGTCAAATAAGTCAAGACCTCTTGCCAGATGAGAGTGATTCATCAAAACTGCTGAGCATTTTCATAATCATCATTCTCACAAGGTATTACAAAAGACCATTAGCAGCCTTTAATTTTCCAGGTTTGGTGCAGCATAACAACTTCAGTTTATGTTTCACTGCTTCTCTTTGTAAAGAAATCAATGATTTTCAAACTAAACTACTCATGACAAACATGTTAGATTCATTAGCATCTGCCCTGGTTGTCTGTGTGAAGGTTATATTGCAAACCTGATTTGCATTTTTATCTGCAAGGAGCACAAGGTTTGAATTGCCTAAATGTTTACTTAATTATTGCTCCCATTCTCTTCCACACCCATTCACCTCAAGCCCTCCACAAGCAGAAAGCAAGACTAATTAGTATCTAATTGATATTTTTTCAATACTGCAATAGAATCTCTCTCAATACAAAGAAAGTAATTTCATTATACACTGCAGAGAACACTTAATCAGTCATAATAGCAAATATGGGAGTATTTGTTAGGTTTTCAAAGTGATGTATTTTAAATAAGAAGCACCTGGTTGTCTCCACTAGATGTTACTTCTTAAATAGAAAGAGATTATAACTACTCATTTATTTTTTTCACACATTTCCTGGAATATTATTGTACTATCACTGAGCTAGACATTGTGGGTACAAAGTGATTAAGGTAAGATTTCCCTCAAGAAACCCATATCTGTGGGGCCAGCAGACTCAGAAAAACAAAATCATTTAGGTGTATGATAGATTTATACAGATTATCATGGAATCACAAAAAAGTCACTAATTCAGTCTAAACAGATCAAGGATAGATTCCTAGAGGAGATGACCATGAGCCAAAGAGAATGCAGCAAATTAGCCCTTAGCTTGATGGGGCAATAAGCACTGCAGACAGAAGGAATCACGAGCAGAGGTGGCACTGTGAGAAACATATTCCAGAGTTCTATTGCCGATATATATTTCATATTCATCAAATACATTCAAGTGCCATAGTAATTTTTCAACACACCTTTACCGAAAGAAAATTTTCCCAAATCTTTATACAAAAGACATTTAAGTGTTAAGTAAAATGAAAAAGAACATATTTTGCCGTTTAACATATGTTGCACATGAACAAATGTTGCAAATGTTTCACATAAACTTCACTCTGTTGTAAATAAATTTTCGTGTTCCCTGAAGGTCAAATAACATCTACTTCCCAACTCACTTTCCATACCCTGCATATCAGTGGACTCAGAACTTTACCAAAACTGAGTCAACAGTGAAGAACTGCACTGATTCTATGATACTGGAAAATAGGGGAAAACAAATTTGGAGAGTTGTGGTCATTACAGATCTGGATATACATGAAAAATAAATTGAAATTATTAGATTTGAGATATTTGACAATTGGTAGGCAAAGTATTTTCTGGTTGTACATATTTATCCCAATGAAGCTTAATGATTTTGTCTCTTCAGTGATATATCATTTGTTTGTTTTTAATTTTTTTCTAATAGTAAATGTAAGAATCACTAAAATCAACAAATTTCTTTAAAATCTCCAAAAAGGTAATTTCTTTAAAAAGAGCTCACCAGCCAAAGACCATCAAGAACATTCTTGAATTCATAGTTAGGCCTATTGAGATAGCAGCAGCACGAGAATATGAGAACCAGAGTTGTCTTGATAAGAGGAAGTTGTGAAGGCTTTTTTAGAGGATTGGGACCAGGCTGGATGATTCTAAAGGGGGTCTAAAGAAACCAAGGATACTTCTAGATTGAGTGCTGGCAGGAAGCAGGGACTATTAGGTTATTGGGCATCTTCTTAGATTTTTACCTAGAAGGTGAGAGGAAGCTTGGCTAATGTTACATAAAAGAAGTGTCAGAAAATGAAGACTGCATAGTCATTGTTTTGAATATGTAATGTCTTTGTATTTTTCTTATTTTAGAAATAAAATTTAGAAAATAAATTTTAGAAAAAAATTTCTTTTTTTTTCTTCAGAAAGTGGTCACAGGGAGGTCTTGTTTCATCTTTGTGTATATTCTGTGAGTGTTGTTTGTAACAGACTAGCTACTTGCTACTCATATGTTCTGCTATAGAATTGCATTGAGAAGTTGAACTAGAATAATTAGCTCATGTATTTTGACCGCAAGACTTTAATCATGTTTTGTGACAATGCCTGCACAATAGCATTTAAGTCTCTGGACAGAATGTATTGGCCAATTGCAATACAGGCAATCTCCATTTGCAAAATAATCATGAGTCCTAATAAACTCTGAAAGCAGAAACATAGAATAACAAATACAGACCAGGAAAGCATAACTCAAAGAAGAGCTAGACGTCTTCTAGAAAGCCAAGTGCTCATTTTCATTACACTATTCATTTATTGTTCTACTTGATTATTGTTTTTCATTTATAGGTACAACAGGAAGTGTTTGCTATAGCACAGGTTCCTATTGACTAGCCAAGAAAAATGTAGTGCCCAAGAGACAATCTAAAACAACACCAGTTCTTGGATTTAAACTACTTGGTTGAGCCTCCAAAGCAGACTTACAGTCATTTGTGATTAAAAACAGGTCAGAAACAAAATTCGGAAGTCTTTTTTAGTTATGTTATTCCACAATTGGATCGCAGCTCACACTGCAGCCATGAAGGAGCAGATTATTATTCCTTAAGGGAGCTCTCCTAAATTAAGCACACTTGCCTTGCAGAGTTCCCTGCATATGCTATACCCTGTAGATGAGTATGATATGGGCAATGGGTATTTTGAGCAAAAGCAAGGCTATGCAAAAAATTCTTCAATGATAGCCCCACCAAAATTGTATTTTTGACACTGGAAAGGTGTGTTGGAATTTCCCAGTTGAGGGACAATAAAACAATTTTTTGTTTTTTGCTACTGTTGAAACAGTAGCTCTCTGGCAAGGACAAGCCTCAAATCAAACTATCATGAAAATGATCTAACAATGACTAGATCATATTTATGGTTCATTCCCGAGGGAAGCAGGTTTGGTTAATAGTGGTTTTTAGAGTGGTCATAAGCTAAGACAGTGCTTTGATTGACATTCCACTTTTATGATGTCTACCAATGTAACAGCAAGTCATCTAAAATTCGTTTTAATTGGTTTGTTCTATTTTAACGCGAAATCCTATAGAGGTCAGGAAGCCTCTTTTGCCAAATAATTAAAAATGACCAAGGCTCACCCCAAAAGCATACCTACCATCTGTATAAATGCTTGCGTTTTATCTTTTAATAGCTGGAAAGCTTGGGTTAGGATGAGCAATTTAGTCGGTTGAGTTGATCTAACTTTTGGGAAACATTTGTGATTTAATGGAGAATTTATGTCTAATACTGTAGTCAGCCTTACACCTGTTTGGTATGAATCATTGACACAAAACATTAAAGCAGAGTTATTCAAAGGAGTTTTTATAAGGTTTGTAATGAGCATGAATATTTCCTTAATGGAATCAGTGGGTTCAGGGTGTTACACTGATTGATAACAATGTGAGGAAAGTGACAAGGAAGACATTAGCAAATCTCCAGAGACTTTAATTTATCCTGTGCAGTTATTGTGTATGTCCATGATTGACAAGAGTATTTCTCAATTGTTTTGTTCATTTAAAAATTGATTTGTTGATCGTTATTAAGTCAGTCCACACATAAGTGGACTAAGTATGATTCTTTTACCCTAAGAAGTATGCAGCCATTAAATCATACTCATATTAATATGTTTTAATTATTTGTAATTAACCTAGAATGTCTTCACTTCTTTTTTTGGCATATCCTTTTTTTTTTTCTTTTTTTTTTTTTTTTTTTTTTTACTGCAGATTTGATAAACAAAGGAGCTCTCACAGTGAAGAGATAATTAAAATCTAAAAGATGTCAAACAAACCAAACTATTCCCATTAATATTTTTCTCTTAAGGTGAAGAAATAAATCTTTGCTTTACCTGTGGCCATAGAATCTTAACAGTTTTATTAATCTGCATTTGATTTCTGAATTTGGGAAAAGCAAAATCAAAGAGAATTTTCAGAAGGGACTAGATATGAACATATACAATATTTATATGTAAGAAATAGTTATGGAACTATTTTTAAACTGAGCAATGAACATCAAGGGTTGTTAGAAACCTTTAATATTTTCTTTCTAAAAACCAAGGACTTAAAAAATCGATTTAATTAAGTTATGGCCAAACATCCCAGAGAAAGTTAAGGTTTCATTATTTTATGAAATGTTGTCTTTTTTTATATTTGTAAGTTTTTAAATATTATCTTAAGATAACTTGATATATATCTCTTGTGAATATAAACACCATATTGTATTTGTTATATAATTATATAAAATAATGTAACATAAAATACTTAATGTAAATTATTACAAGTAAATAATAACTTTAAAGATCATAACTTAGCTTTAATATAGAACTATCAGCATATTAAATAAAATAATATAGATACATAATATTAGATATGGGATCTTAAACTATAAAAGTTCTCTTGAAAACTATATAAACCATGCTTATTGTTATCAACATATTTTCATATATGTTTTAGTGACATACCCCATCCAGGCTAAATCATCTATATTAGCACTGTTTGACAAACAAAATTGATTTCTTCTGGTCGGTCACATAGAAAACAGGAAGACAGAAAAGTAAAGACTGTCCAGTTGTTTTTCTTTAAAAGCACATGTCATATAACTTTTACAAATTCCAAGGTGGGAAAACACATATATATATAAAATATATATATATATATAGAAAAGGACTTAAAACATTCTTTTAATTTTTACTGCTCTATAATCCTATAAATATAAGAGGCAGGGAGATAAAAACTATAGCTCATGACCAGTGTCACTAGAGATTGTCTAGGAGATTAAAGATTGAAGAAAACAGAGTTATTCTAAATGATTTGAAGAGAGCACCAAAGGGAAGAGGTGTTTGTGGAAGAGCAATGATAAGAAGAAAGACTGACTGCTCTTGTTCTAGTAATGATAAATCAGAGGGGATGGGTAGATATTTCGATGGGAAGTCACCATGCAGTAAATGTAAAACTCACACTTTAAATTTGGTCTTTGCTATTTTTTTAGCCTAGAGATTGTACTGTATACTGTTGTTGAAAGGAGGAGGCTCACTCAATATCTAAAAAGGAAAAGCTGAACTTCAGTGTACAGGACACATTGCTAACAAATCAATCTGCTGTTAAGGTTTGAAGAAGCATGGGATCAGGACTTGGTACTCTTTTAGAAGCAGGTATGTCTAGAGAATTTGAACCTCACTCAAGGAAGAATGTTTAATGGGGTTTAGATATTGCTGGTTGATTTCAATGGCTTTCAGAAGTCGGTTATTAATGAATGTTGTCATCGATTAGTGTTATTGACTGAATTGTGCCTCCTCCCTCCCCCAAATTCATATATTGAAGCCCTAATCCCTATTGTTACTGTATTTGGAGATAAGGCCTTTAAAGAGGTAATTAAGCTTATGAGCTCATTAAGAGTGAGGCCCTAAACCAGTAAGACTGATGTCTTTATAAGAAGAGGAGGAGATACCAGGACTATGTATGCAGAGAGAAAACGCCTTGTGAGGAAACAGTGAAACAATGGCCATCTGCTAACCCTGCCTGCACCTCAATCTTAGACTTATAGTCTGCAGAACAATGAGAAAATGAAGTTATGTTATTTAAGCCATGTTGTTTGTAGTGTTGTTATCATGACAGCTAGAGCTATCACAATATAATCAAGTTGCCCTTAAAAAAAAAATCAAGTTGGCCTTAAAAAGGTTTTCATGGTTATTCATTATTATGGGCAAAGAATACTGAGCCTTTTCTAACTACATGTATATGTCCACCCCTCCCCCCCTTATCACTCATTCCTGTAGGAGAGGCCATTATCAATTGTCCCAATGCTCAATTGTGTGTTGATTCTTCATGAAGACCTGATTCTTCTTCAGAAAACCTCTTCATATTGAGGTCCTTTGGAGTTTTATCAATATTATTTCATCCTCTTTTAATTTATAATCATTTGTTGAATTCTGTGTTGTCTAGAGACATTCAAGATTCTAGACAACAGACATGTGAGACAAATGAAAATAGTAGAAAGCATTCTAGAAAAGTGAAGAATGCACTCCACTGCCATGACCTATTGTTGTCCAGACCTGACCAAGAAAACAAGTCTTTATGGTTCCAAGTCTATCTTAATTAGGCAAGTTACCTTCCTTTTAGATTGTGATGTTTTTCTAAAATGTTAGTCATTAGCAGTGGTGTAGGCTCTCTCTTGGCAAACCAAAACAAAACAAAACACCGGAGTGCATTTTGTATTCTACAGCTAATTGCCTAAATCGCGAAGTACCCGGGGTATTGGATATAAAAATATACTTAAACTGATAAGGAGAAAAGGCATAATCAAAAGGATAAAGAAAACAAAACATGCAAATGAGATCGAGAAATTCGTCCTCAGGTTTCTAGAATTTTCTTCTAATAGTGTTGGACAGATGCTGTTTACGTTGTGCAGTAGGCTACTTGTTTGGAAGTCTTACATCTGCATTCAACTCACATTAAACGAAAAGGAAAAGATTATATCATTTCTTATATCATTAATATAGAAGACTAGTATATAAACAAAAAATATCACCTTAATGATTTAAAAATGACGTATGCATCTCAAAAGTTGAATTTTGCCAGTTAAGTTCAAAAGTCTGTATGTCAGGAGATCAAATCATAAACCAGGTTATTACTCAGTAGGTCAAGAGTGAGATTTTTTTAAGGAATTTTTTTCCATGAGAAACATGGAAGGGCAATAAGTATTCTACTTTAATCATATTTTTTTTCTCTACATGCCCTTTCAAATGGAATGTTAAAAATAATTTTGCCAGTTCTGGCTCTCATGATTCTATTCCTTCTAATCTATGCTGCACCTTTTCGCTCTTCTTTGTGTTCACCAGTGCTAATCTGTATGGCTTGTTACCCTCTGGCTTGTAGCCAATTCTCCAGCTCAGGACATTGACCGAGGTTTCAAGACCGAGAAAATCATATTCAGGTATTTATTTCCTCCAGTTCACTTGTTACAGGGGAAGGACCTTCTGGCCATTTTAGATTCATAGTTTAACTAACTGTCAGGTATGTGGGTCCCTCTATTGGCCAAAGGTGAATTACCAGGCACATTGGAATGTTCTGTACAATCAGAGCAATGACTGTGTTCAGAACCCAGGAAATTGACCAGAGTGCTACTTATGACTGGTCTGGTTGTGGTAAACCATGATAATCCAATAATTACTACAGGAATTATTACTAAAATCTCAAGTTTCCACAAAAGCAATGGTTCACTCAGGTTCTTAAAGACCCCCTGACCAGCCAAGCTGCCTGCACAATGTATGAGGGCATGTCCTTAGGCTTTTGGAATGGCTCCTGAAATGAGGAGAAACAGCCACCTCTTATTTACTTATTTTTCCTTCTTTGTTTCACAGTATCTTGTATGAAGAACATTAGCAGCTCACCTCTGAGATTCCATGTGTATTACTGATCAAATGGCTGCTAACTCTTGACAACAGAGATACTGAAGAAATTTGTGTATCTTTTACTCATAAAAAAGCAAAATTATATACCAAGGGACAAACGGGGTACATTGTGCCCCCTCTGTTAGGTTTCTCTTTAGAATCACTCTCTAATTTTGTTTTCTATGTATAGTATCTGGGATATGTGCATAAGATTAAAATTGGCTATTTCAGTCTTCTGGCTCCAGTTAAGCAGTCACTCAAGACAGCCTTCTTTGTCTCAAATTGAGGTAATTCCCCCCTCCCTTTGTGTTTCAGGGACTGAGGTCGTAGTGGAACACAATTATTACTACTTCTGGTATTCTCTCCCTTGTAATTTCATTATGCATGATCCAGATCATACCCTTGTACATAGTCTTTTAAATAAACAATTAGTGCATTATGTGAAATAAGCTTTCCTTTTTTTTTTTTCCTTCTAGGGAGGGCCCTGTTTGCTAAGCTCCCCAATATTTGCAAGAATGCTAACTTGGTAATATTATCCAGTATTGTTTTAGCTGTAAGCCACTATAAAGATTTAGGAAGACAGTTTAATCATAAGTATTAAAAAACCTCAAAAGTTATTAGTTCAAGTAAGCTAACCTGTAGCATTAAAAGGTTCTCTCAACTTATAGTAGCTTCTCTCTCTCTCTCTAAAGTAAATACATAAATATTTTTAAAAAGGGGTGAGGTGCCTGGTCAGCAACAGTCAGTTGAGCACCATGAACACTTGATTTCACTGAGGTTGTGAGATGGAGCTCCCGATGGGATACACACTCAGCAGCAGAGTCTGCTTGAGATTCTTTCTCCCTCTCCCTTGGTCCCTCCCACTAGTGCTCTCTCTATATTTAAAATAAATAAATAAATCTTTAAAAACTAAATAAATAAACTTAAGGTAGCTTAACGAACGAAAGTCTGTTTCTCAAATAACAGTCCTGGACAGGTTTGCAGTCATTAGAACACTTTTTTTATTTTTTTGCCACATAATCATTAAGAAGGTAAGGCTAAAAAAAAAAAAAAAAAAAAAAAAAAAAAAAAAAGAAGGTAAGGCTATAGCAGGTATTACATTTAACAAATGTTTCCAAGGGCATCTTGCCAGTCTTCCAAGATGGAAGAAAAACACAGAGGATCATATCAAGAGATTTTATTAGGAAGATTTGTAAGTGATGCCCATTACATCTGCTAACAGTTGATTGGAGAAAAATTAGCCACAGGGATGGCTAATTAAGGATGGTGGGAAAATAATCTAGTGCTGTCCTCAGTAAATGGGAGAACATATATCAGTTTTAAAAACAGGAAGGCTTGTCCAATTCGAGAAAGTGTCTGAAAAAATATTTGGATTACACAAATATGGATGTACAAGGTTATATATCATGTTGTAATTTTTATAAAAGAAGATTGGAGACAACTGATGATTGATTAAAAGACTATAGCTCTTGCATTGATAAGTTATGAAACCATTTAAATTTGTGATCTTAAATATCTTAAAATTTAACATATGTAAAATATATTTAATATATTAAATTATTAATATAATTAATATTAAAATAAATAATTTTAAAATTTATTTAAATCTCAAAATTTAAGATATTTAAGCACATGGCTTGCGGCTATATGTTTGTATATTCTGATTTTTAAAACACTTGGTATGTATATTTATTTAAAGGTGGTAAAGAAAAACTATGAACTGCGGTGATCTCTGTGTGTGGGTTTTTGTATTTCTTTAAATGCTTCTATGTTTCTAAATGGATCTACAATAATTACGTGTAATTTTTATAATCAAAATAAAAGGTACAAAATTATTTAGAATAGTTATAGAAGCATGTCATTTGAACTACTTTAAATACAAATAGGTAGCAAATTATTTTTACAATGAAAAGTATATTTCCCCATTCTCACTTGTTGGAAAAAGGGAACAGATTTTCCTCCCACATGTGAGAAAAAAATCACCTAGAGAAAGAGGCAAAACATGAGACACTTTAGTGCAAACCGAGACTTTTTCAGAATCATGTCAGGTTCTGAAAACAGAAGTTTATAATAGAAACTGTTTAGTAACATTAATCATAGCATTTGGTACCATCTTGCCCATAATGTCTAAACATTTAGTTAAAACTCTTGTTAGGGTTATAAAAGCACTTACATACAGAGTGTTTATTGAATTTCATATTGAAATATCAAAATATTTTTGGTTTTTAAATATCCAATTATTAAGGGATTTTAATGATATAGAGATGTCAATATTTATATTAAAACTATATCTCAAATAAAACAGCTTGATCATAAAAATATGGAGGTGTCTTAAAAGTTGTGAAAATTCTTTTTTTTTTTTTTTTTTTTTAGATATGGCATACATCCCTTTCAAACTGTATGGACTAATTTTCTAAGCAGGGATAAAAGTTCAGTTTTCACTTTTAGACTTTATGACAGAATTTCTTAAATAGCCAAGTTAAATTATTTTGGTTTCCCCTCAGAGTTGAAGAAATATTCAAGGTCAAAAGAGAAAGAACTAAGTAGATGTGTGTGTCTATGTGTATATCTGTATGTATATACATTAACATTGCAAAGAAGCAAAATTCAAAAAAAAAAAAAAAAGAAGAAGAAGCAAAATTCAACCAAATAAATTTGAAGATCTAATTGTCTTTTGTTAGTGGTTTTGAATTGGGCACCATCCCACCTAGCAAATAGAAAGGATCTCCATCCACTGAGCTGTACAAAATGGAAGCCTTCTATATGTAGAAGTGGGGAAAGAATGGATTATTTCAGGAAGGTCACCTTCCTTTAGGTAATGGAAAGGACCCATCAGTTTATCTCACTAGTGCTGACCAGAAAATTCCAGACTGACTATGTAAGGTTGGATTCCTGGGAGGGGCTGAAAATGCAATTGGGTTAGGTGTTAAGTCTTGATTTATCAACTTAGGGCTTAGCACATGTGACTCCATTGTGAGCCTGTTGCTTCTTTAAAAAAACAAAAGCAAAAACAAAACATGTCCATATACATGCAAAGTAATGACTATTGCTGGTAACTGAATGTCATACCCTACCGATTGCCACAGGGGTGATATTGACTGATATATTAAGCATAACCTTATTTCTTAATCAACTAACTACTAGCACATGACTCTAATACTCAAGAATGCCATCATCATAAAATTATAAGGAAGTTAAAAAAATATAAGGAAGTTTGTTTAAATAGCAGTCTCTTCCAACTTCATCTTCAGCCCTAAGAGGAGAGACTAATAATACTTTTTCCCGCCATAAACACATTACTATATGTCACAAGTAGGTAAGGATTTCACTGTTATAGCATTATGACACCAAAAAGTTTAAAAATTATTAATTCATACAATAAAATTACAGTCTATGTTCTTTTTTTCCAGAATATCAAAAATTTAGTTTTGCTCTTTTGTTGTCGTTGTTTTGGATGTTTGAATCAAGATCCAAATATGGCCGTTTTTAAATTTATTACAGTCTCTCCCTCAGTTTATCTTTTTATGCCAATTATAGTTGACTTTTGAACAGCATTGAGGTTAAGTGGGGCCAACCCCTGTGCAGTTGAAAATTTGTGTATAATTTTAGACTCCCCCCAAATTTAAGTACTAATAGCCTACTGTTGACTGTCAGTCTTACTGATAACATAAATAGTTGATTAAAACATATTGTGTATGTTGTATATACTATACACTGTATTCTTTTTTTAAAATAATTTTTTATTTATTTATGATAGTCACACAGAGAGAGAGAGAGAGAGAGAGAGAGAGGTAGAGACACAGGCAGAGGGAGAAGCAGGCTCCATGCAGGGAGCCCGACGTGGGATTCGATCCCGGGTCTCCAGGATCGCGCCCTGGGCCAAAGGCAGGTGCCAAACCGCTGTGCCACCCAGGGATCCCTATATACTGTATTCTTACAAGAAAGTATGTTAGAGAAAAAATAGTTTTTTCAAGTCTTTATTCCAGTTAGTTAACATACAGTGTAATATTAATTTCAGGTGTACAATATAATGATTCAACACTTCCATACAATGCCCGGTGCTCATCCCAAGTGCATTCCTTAATCCCCATCACCTATTTCACCCAGTCCCCACCCACCCACACTGCGCCTCTGGTAACCAACAGATTTCTATAGTCAAGGGTTTGTTTTTTGGTTTGTCTCTATCTCTCCGAAAAGAAAATATTCTTAAGAAAATCTTAAGAAAGAGAAAATACATTTACAGTATTATACGGCATTGTGTGTGTGTGTGTATATATATATATATATATATATATATATATATATATATACCTATAAGTGGACCTGAATGGCCAAGCCTGTGTTGTTCAAGGGTCAACTATTTAAATTCATTATTTAAATTATTTAAATATGGTCACTTGTGTATAGAATTTTCCCCATTCTGGATTTAGGTTATTTCATTCTCATAGTGTCATTTAAGATATTGTTGTATGGCCTAAGTTTTCTGTAAATGGGAAGTTAGATTCTGACATTTGATAAATTTCAGTAAGGTCATTTTGAGTTACTCAGATAAGGAAAAATGCGTTTACTAATTGAGTTAACTAATTACCTTACAGGAGTGAACTGTAATAGAAATGGAAACTCGATGAATATTCTTTGAAAATTTTCAAATGGAATATGGATTGATGGGAAGAGACATATTTTATTTCTGATTTACTTAACTGGGGATTCAGTAATTGCCTGCACAGAGCACAAGTAAATGAATATAAATTAGTGTGGCTTCCCCATCCTCCTCTTTCTCTCTAGGGACGTACTACACGCAGATTATGTGTTGTTAGAGTTGAAAACACAGACACATTATTTTCTTTCCAATAATCTTTTTATACTCCGGGTTGCAGCATCTTCTTAAAAGATTTACATTGCTAATCTCTGCACTTCTCTTAACATAAATACTTTTATAAGTATTGTCCCATGGTAACTAAAGCAATAGAGCTTCAGCCAGGCTGTGTCCTTAAAGCAAAGCCAGTAGGATCCCTTTCCAGGTGGCCCTGTACAATCTCTATCTTTCCAGGATCCCTGATACAACATTTTTACACTGATTTTTTTCAAAGACATGGGAAAAGGGATAGATAACATCAGGTACATCCAGACTGAATGCAGCTACTCATGTTTTTAACCTAAGACTGTTGTATAGTACTTTAAAGAACTAAATGGACTAGAAATTCATTTACATAATACATTATGATGAAATTTATTTCTGATAAAGTTTGCCAATCAATTCAACTAGGTACCTGAAAAATAAAATGCCAAGAAATGAAATAGCAATGTTAGCCTTAGATAAAATACTGTTCAAGAACCCCTGATTCTTGTGTGTACAACACACTTATTAGGTGACAAATGAACATTCTATTAACCTTACTAAAACTTTTGGTTGAAACTCAATTTTCTTTAAATTCTGATAATAGTTTTATAAATAAAATGTGGTAGCTATTAATCTGTTAGTGTATGGTTTAAATCTAAATATAAAAATGGCAACTATCAACATATATTCAGTACGCTCTACATGAGGTCATGGACGAGGCATTTGCATATAAGATTCTTGTTGAATTAGATTACTTTTATGCTTTTTTCCCCTAATTTGAGAATTCTATGAATATATTATTCCTGACAAAATCTAAATTTTAAATCTAGTAATTTAATTCCTGAAAAAAATCTCATTGGGGTGCCTGTGTGGCTCAGTCTATTAAACATCTGCCTTTAGCTCAGATAATGATCTTAGGGTCCTGGGATCAAGCCCCATGTCTGGCTCCCTGTTCAGTGGGGAGTCTCCTTCTCCCTCTGCCCCTCCTTTTGCTTGCTCTCTCTAATAAATAAAAATACTTTTTAAAATAAAAATAAATAAATACGTAAATTTATCTTCAGATATTTGGGTATGTAGCAGTAACCCAGATACATACCTACATATCAGTAACCTGGATACCTACACAGTAACCTGGATACCTTAACTCCACAAATTACCTGTAACATACAGTAGTCTAATTCTACTTTTATTACACCTAATAAAATATAGCATCATTAAGCATAACATTTTCCACTGAATTTTTAAAATCAATGATTTAGCCTATCAATTTAATTATATGTATTGTTTGCAGAAGACAAGGATGATTTTCAAATACATTAACCTAAATGTGACTGACTGAACAGTTATTTGATAAAATTGAAAAGGGGTATTATTCTCTATTTTTACCTTGTAAAGAACAACTGTTTATATTTCTAGGCAGTTTGTTTTTTTGAGCATACCCAGTATCCTTGTCTCCATTCTCTCATTTGGCTACGCAGGCAAGTCTGTATTCTTTTACAAAACTATCCCCGTTTAATTCTCAGTGAAACTGAATGGTGTCAGATCCCCTACCCTCCCCCCAAACTCAGGAGTGGATATGTCTGGTCCATTAGAGAACCAAACCTCTCTGAAGAATGATTGGGAAAAGAAACACGTGGCAGAAACAAATCCTATTTCATTCCCTTCCTTCTGGACATATAGGGAAATATATCTTTCAGCCTCCCTTTCACTCCCTTTCACATGCACTGGGTGCATGTGATCGAATTCTTGGCAAGTCAGTTCAAGAGTGCTTTTACTGTGTTTTCTGTCTTTTTCCCTGCTATAGAGATTTTAAGATCATAAGTTAAAGATGGCATGATTGAAGGATGGGAAGGAGCCTTTTGACCTATATCAGTCAAGGAATAAATAACGAATAACACTTTCTCGTGTTAAACTACCACTACAGTGTATAGTTATGACTGCAACAAGCCCAGATTGACTAACAGGGATGGGTATGCAACCCCATGTCAATGTGACTTAGTCTAGAATTATTGGTGTAACTATTTTAAGTGTAATCAATCTGTTTCTATTGATGTTGCCAAAAAAAATGGAATGTAAGGTTAGTACTGCTGGAGATCAACTTGTATGGTGGGAAGATCCAGCTGAATTTAGAGTGGAGATCCTGAAGCAAGGGCCTGATTTTATTAGACCATCTGAATGTTCATCTATAGCAATATTGGAGCATTTGAATTACTTAAATTAATCAATGCTCCTTTTTTTTTTCTTCCTTAAGCCAATTTGTGTTTTCTGTCATTTGCATTTTAAAGAGCTAAGATTGATAATAGCCATAGAATTCCAGAATGTTTTCTATAAACTTACAATGTCCATATTTTGACCTTTGAAAATGAGGATTCTTATTTGATTGATTTCCTCTGTGAATATAGGAATGACAATGAATAGAAAAGCTTCTCTTTTAAATCTCCCTTATTTGATTTTTACCAGAAAGCAAGTATCATTGTGATACTGAAATGATTCTGTGTTTTACTTCTCAGTGCAACTTAATTGAAATTGACCTCTGGATAGCTTCTGTTTATCATATTTCGTGTTTAAACATACAAACATACATATGTGCACATACACACATACTTTAAAAAAGCATAATTTAAAAATGATAGTTAAATCCCTATTCCATAGACAATTATAATATCCAAGCTTATGTTGAATGCATCTTTGTTTTTTGAATCATATTTTTAGCTATGAAAGTATCTTAATCCCATCACATACCTGCTGAGCTCTAGAAAATCTCTACTCTTTAAAAATCAATTTTACAAACTTAATTTTTCTTGTTTTCCCAATTTTATTAGGCTAAATCTTATAAGCTCTGTGTTAAAATTAAACTACAAAAACTTCCTGAATCTTATTTTTATTGATTTTTCCAGACACAGCTTTAAAAACAGCTACTAGATAAACACTACAGAATTTTGTCCTATATATGAAACTGAGGATTGTTTATATTTAGGATTATCTATGTGAATTCGAATTATATAAACGTCCCAGTTTAATTTAGTGGATTGTATTAAAGACTTACTTTTTTTGTGTGTTAAATCACAAATCAGTTGGTCCCGATATTATGGCATATTTGTTCAACTTTTATTATTCTGGGTCTTCCACATTGACTTACATACAGAGATATAAAATACTATTATATAGAATATTAAAAAGTAAAATAAAAATCATATTCTTTAGAAAAGCACATCATTTATTTTAAGGAAAATATTTTAAAATATAGGCTAATCTTTTACAACTATAGCCTTATTATCAGCTAACAGTTTTAGCTTTCTTTTCTCCTTGAATTACAAGTTTTCCAGACCTCTCAAAGGTCTGTATTAATTTATTTATTGATTGATTTAATAATTACGTATTGCTACTGGATTTAGTGTAAACTATTGATTTCACCCAAAAGGTTGCCTGCAGACTGAACTCAACACTACTGAACTACTGAAATATTTCACTAATTTAAGAGCGTTGTTATTTTTTATCCTTATGCTGAATACTATCAGTCAAATAGTGTAAATAAGCCTGATTAGCTATTTCAGGAAGCAGAGTTATAAAGCAAATGAACTAAGACCTTTTGTTTACATGGACTGCTTACTTTCCGAAAACTGCGTCTGCTAAAGTTTGTCCTGTGGATGCTGGCCAAGATGTTTAGTCCAATGCAACCACATAAAAGAGTCAAATTAGTTACCTCAAATCACTTAGAGACATCTGCCAATATTGTAAAATCAAATTCCATGTCTTCATGTAATTCATTGAATAAACAGTGTTGAGAGAGAAATAAGTGGAGAATTCCTTATATGTAATGATGACATTTGAAATTGGTCCATTATTCAACAGCCTTTCAACTAAAAGAACATCTTCCAAATATGAGCATGATTTGGTGTACATCTGAGATATAAGGTTCTTAAAATACACTTTGAAATCTACTTATCTATAGTAAATACCCACTATGCCTTGATTATAGGTATGTCTACTTAAATAAGACAAATTCACTGTGGCTCACGCAAACACAAGTTTTCATCAGACTTCATTGGAAGGCGACACTGTTCTGGGCTTAGAGAAAGCCAAAGAACACTTAAAGAAAGTTAATATCCAATAGCTATACCACATGATGGAGTGGATCAGTGACAGAAATGGCACCAGTGGACTTTTAGACTTCCCATGATTTGCTTACGGAGTTTGTGATTTTCCTTTAGATTATGTAAGAGGGTAGGGGTTACAAATACAAATGCTCAAGAAGGCAGGTTTTTTTTCAAGGGCAGTAAAAAATCTAGTTATTAAAATATATGAGATTTCCCAACTGAAAATGTTGCCTATATTAGTTTTGGAAACAACAATTTGCAGTCTAAACAAAATACATTAAACAAGACTTTGCTATCACTTGAGTGACCAGAGTGTAATTTAAATGCCCAAGGGCCTTAAATAATACAGTGGAGATAAGAAGGAACAGCATGTAAAAAATGTGCTCCAGACAATCCAGCAGGTTTAGTGACCAAGGAAACCTAATATTTCCCTCCGTTTGACTAACTTTTAAATGCTTCTCCCTGACTCTACAACCTGGCCTCTTTTTTTCTTAGAGCATTTCTCCAGAAAACTTGTAAACTCTCTCTCGGTCCTGTTGAGATGTAAATCACCTAAAAAGCCTCTTGCCAGTTTTATGACCCTGTAATGTCCTCAAGTTCCTGGGAGCCATTCCTTTGAAATGTAATCATCAAGGAAAACAGCACCCCTATCTGCCGGTCTCAATAAGAAGGCCAGAAACTCCCTGTGATGGGTACTAATGAGCAAATACAAATGCCCTAATCAAATGAAAATAAATAAATAAATAAATAAATAAATAAATAAATAAATAAATAAACCTTGCAAACTCAGGAAAAACGGAATGCGCCTGGCACGTCCCATACATCAATCTCCACCCCCTGAAAATCTCTAGTACTTTTCTAGGAGCTTACTCCAGTGGTTTAAAGCCCTCCCGCCTTTTGTTTGAGTGGAATTGAGTTCAAAGTGAGTTCTGTGCCCTCTTCCACTATTCCAAAAGCCTTGCAGAAAGTCTTCCTTGGGATCCCTGGGTGGCGCAGCGGTTTGGCGCCTGCCTTTGGCCCAGGGCGCGATCCTGGAGAACCGGGATCGAATCCCACGTCGGGCTTCCGATGCATGGAGCCTGCTTCTCTCTCTGCCTGTGTCTCTGCCCCTCTCTCTCTCTGTGACTATCATGAATAAATAAATAAAATCTTAAAAAAAAAAAAAAAAGAAAGTCTTCCTTGAATGTTGAACTGTGTTCAATGCATTTTTTGTTTTGACAGTGTCTTTCAAGGTTTGAAATTTCATTTACAGAAATTGGAAGAATGTAATTATACTCCAAGTAGGTTTGACTCGTTTGTTCGGGTTATACATTGCAATCACCTGTATACTAATGGATCTTACCCATTGGACCGGTTTCTAGGCACGAGTGGTTTAGTTTTCTACCATATTTCTTATAACTAGAAGGGTATTCAACTGATTATAGGGAAATCACTGCTGTGTTTTGAGTGAGGTGAATGTGATATAGATAAATAGCTCTGTCCAAGCCACTAATTACTCCATGTTGGGAATGGGGAGGGGTGGAAGGATAAAATAAAAGGATTTAAAAATGAGAAGACTCAGAAATAGTATAGTCTCGATTGAAAGCTTTAGTAAGCTGGATGTTATTTTTGAATACAATTACATTCATTTATCAGTTATACGAACACAGATAAAATAATTACACTCTTTCACTGCAGTATGTTTATGTATAAATTAGGGAGACAATAGCAACATTATCAAATATTATATGGAGGGCTTTTGATATTTAGTAGTTTTTGATAACTGTCAAATAATAGGTATTGTATATGGTTTATTAGCTTCATTTTTTTACTCTAAAATAATCACTAAACAACATTGTACTGATTTAAGTTGGAGTAATACATAATTATTTGGGAAAAATATTGAATAGAGATATTAGGAGTTGTAATCATTTGAAACTCATCCTGCTTTTAATCCTGTCAGGCCTTTGGTTTTTTGTTGTTATTCAAAAAACTGACATATTTTTCCCTACCATGTGAATTCCTATTCATACTTCCATAATATTTTCAAGGATTCTGTTGACTATCCTATCTCGGCTAAGCTAATAGGGGCAGTCACTCTCTGTTCTTCTAGTGTCTTTTATATATTCCTTATAAGAAACATATTTTACTGCACTGTACTGTGTATATTTGACTAAACTGAGATGTTCTTCACATAGAAAATATGACTATTTCATTGTTGTTTCTTGGAGGCCTATCATCTGTGTCTGGCATATAACACACACTCGATATTCAGTTGGTGATTGGTTGCCTGGCTGGCTGGCTGAGGCCATTTTTCTCAATTTTTGTTCCAAAGTGAATAAGATGGGGAATTAAGAGAAAACCTTAAGAATGAAAGCAAAATTACTTTTAGTCCCTTCCTAAAATAACAATATTGGCAAAGATTAATAGGTTGAAATAATAGGTTTTGGTTGACTTGAAACCGCAACAATATATGAAAAACACATCATTGTTGTCACTCAAACTTATCTTTATTTATTGTTAATGGGGCTGACAGATACAAAGGAGAGAATATACACACACACACACACACACACATCACGTTTATATTGTCTCACTTATGCCATTGTTTGACAAAATAAATTCTCCAAATGTAAAATTATACAATGTGTCAGGAATATTATAATAATTTCTATTTGGTTCCACAAATTGTCATTTACAAAGACAGAATGCTTCATGGTTTTGAATAGATACCAACATGAATTGCTTTAAAAATGCTAACATTTTGTGTTATTTCTCTGTGCTGGGCACTGACAACATATTTTCTATTCCATTTTATCTACACATTAATCCTCTATAGTGAACACTATTGGGTTTCCTTATTTCTGAAAAGGATCTTATGATTAGAGAATAACTTTGCCTAAGTTCCCTCAGCTAAAAAGAGATAAAATCCAAATATGGGTAAAGGAATCTATGAATCCAAAGCTTGTTTTTATGTATTGTAGTTTATTCCACTTAAACAGAAACACCTGCATAGACTCTTCAAACCTTTGCAAATTATAATAGAAATCCTTAATGAAAGGCTGAATACATTTGCATTGTGTAATAACCTTGGCTTCAGCAGAGTATAGGAATGGAATGCATGTACCTAAAGTATAGGTATTATGCTAAAGGATTAAACTGATATGAAAATATGTCTAAAGTATTCTTTGTTCCAGCAGAGGCCAAACCTAGGAACAATTCAGATTGGAAGAAAGAATAATAACTTTTCTAAAAGAACAGTGATGGCAATCTTGTTGTACCCAAGGCCTCATAGATATGTTTGCACAGATAAAGATTTTTAAGCAAACCTTTTTATTTTTACAGCTAACAGATAACTTCATGTAGATTCATTACTTAATAAAAAGAGAAAGTGAGTGACAGAAAAAGAGAAACTGGGATCCCTGGGTGGCACAGCGGTTTGGCACCTGCCTTTGGCCCAGGGCGCGATCCTGGAGACCCTGGATCAAGTCCCACGTCGGGCTCCCTGCATGGAGCCTGCTCCTCCCTCTGCCTATGTCTCTGCCTTTCTGTGTGTGTGTGTGTGTGTGTGTGTGTGTGTGTGTGACTATCATAAATAAATAAATAAATTTAAAAAAAAAGAAAAAGAAAAAGAGAAACTAAGAAAAGGCATTTTATGATGCCCATTATATGTAACCAAGTTAATGACGAAACTTCATTTTCTGTAATACTCCAAAGAATTAGAAGCATAAGAATACAAATCACACCTTCTTAATTAGAACAAATTAATTACTAAAAATGATGAAAACTATTTGCAATCACTTTATTTTCCCTAAAATTACATATCAGTTTCTATATGCATTTCTAGCTGGAAGTACAATTTTTGTTTATTAGCATTTGTTACCAAGTACTGTATATCATCCATAATTCTGGGTTATTAAATTCCTGAAGCATGCAATAGAGCAAACTTAATAGATTTTATGCAAATTGTTATATAACAAAATAAGAGCAGATGGTACTCATCACATCAGAATCTTTCAATAAGAGTTTCATATTTTTGTTAAAATTAAACAATACATACAGGTATCTCTGTGGCTTCTAACTTATTTTAAACAGTTCCTTCTAACTGGTCTTTAACCATTCTCATAACTGTTTGCACCATATTATGATACAATTTCTGTTTTAACATTCTTTTTGATATTAAGTTACTATCTTGTTATAGAGATCTATGGGATAATTTGTGCATACCAACATTTTCACTGCAAAAAAATCTATAGAGGATAAAATTCAGCTTAGAGTATAGCTCAACAGTTAAAACAAATAACATCAAAATGTTAAGTTGCTAATGTTGTATATCTATCTGCTAATGTATAAAATAAGCATCTAAACACATACACACAAACAGATACATTTATAACCTATGTCTTTTAAATTGTGTTTCCTTTCCTTTTTTTGTGTGTGTGTTTCCTTTCTAAACGCAAAAAATACAGTACAGAGATAATGCAGTACAGAACATTCCATTTCATAATTACACTACCACTTTATAAAATGGATTTTAGGGTTTTAATAGTACAAATAAAGTAATGATTTGGTGAGAAATTCACATGTACTTTTATTTAAATTTAGAAAATTATATGGGGCAAATGTTCATTTTGGGCATTGGGAAAGAAATCAGACATTAGTTGTGATAGCTGAAGTAAGTTTGTGGAAGGTCATTTTGTCAGTCCATTGGTTTCCTAAAAGGAAGTCCATGAAAGGGCATGAGAAGATGTATGTGTTAAGCTTATCATGGTAATTCTGTTCTTTATATAATGAAGCATTTAATTTGAGATGTAATAGAGCAAAACAAGGAGCGAAGCATATGTATTTTTACAGGACACAAAGGAGTACTATTCATTATTGCACTTCTCAGTGCAGAGATACAAGGAGATCTTCCATTGTGCCTGTACTATGAGACATTTCAGTGTCTTTTTTTTTTTTTTTTTTTTTAATTAGAGTGTAGGGACTGAAAAAAACGAACAAGAAAACAAACAGGTGCCACAACTTACAGGTGAAATAAACAAGTCAAACTGTTTTTGCAAACCATATTTAAAAAAAATTAATTCCCTTGGATTATTAATAAAATTGGCAATATCACAGTACAGTAAAATAAAAATATTAATAAAGTAAACTACATACCCCTTTAAAAATTAGGTGAACCTCAAGATATCTATTTGATCAAGTGGAAAATTATTTAGTTTATAGAGAACATTTGGAAAGTAATATAAAAACCTGTGGATTATGGTTATAATTCTTCTCACAGAAAATTATTATAATTTTATGTTATTTTTATTAAGAATAATTGAAAATAAATGGACAGAATATGGTTATTCAATCATTTGTCAGTGTATTATTCCAAATTAAATGCTTTCATCAACATTAACAATAACTTCTCAGGAGAGGAAAATTAAAGATACTTTTAAAAATAACACTCACAATTATGTAATTATTGAATAATAAATTAACAATAAATAAACAAGGTTTATAGGTTAAAAAATACCTTGAATAAAAAAAAATACCTTGGATATACACCAACATTGTATTTCAGCAAATGGAGACTAATGTTAGTAAATTGAACACCAATTAAAAAAAAAAATTAAAAATAAAAAAAAAAAAAGAGCTAAAAAAAAAAAAAAAAAAAAAAAAAAAAAAAAAAAAAAAAAAAAAAATAATTCTTAAATGATAAAATACATGGCAGAAGGATGAGATTTCCTCAACTTATGTGTCATTTATATTACATAGTTAATTTTACATTAAATTGTAGGTTTTCCCATAACAACACTTTAAAATTACTACTTACTTTAAAATTAATATGGAAAATGAAATGTATAAGAAAATATAATAGTATATGTACTGTTACTATAAATGTTGTAAAATTATTGATTAAATAATTGTGATGCTGGTCCAACAGCAGATATGTAGATCAATGAGCACAACACAAGTTATGAATTAAAAAGGAAATTTATTAGATAAAACCAGAATTTTAAATTTAGAGGGGCAGTGTGTGGATTACTCAGTAAATGGCATGATTAACAGTTGCCAAAAATACAGTTCCTATTTCTGATCTATCAGCTTTCTCTTGAAATAGTGATGTGGCCCTACTTTTAATGCCTAGAATATTTTTTGTTATTTTGGGAAGTGTTTTTATGCATGTAATTGTGAGAATATAGTTTTAATTATGGTGTATATCTTTTGATCATTTTAAGCCTTTTATCCAGTTTGAATGTTGTATTATACTTTTGAGTATCAACAGGCTATTATCTCCTTAAATGTGACTCATATTAGACTTATTTACTTTTAGTTCTAAGAATACATTTGAGAATAAGAATGTGTTAAATAGTTATATACATATACATCTCTGTTGTTGTTGTTGTTGTTGTTGTTGTTGTTGTTGTTTTTAATGATCTTGGCTTTCTTTCCTTTAAGATCCTAAGGAGATTTTAAGTATCAAAAATATGAACAATCATCTAGGGGAGGTAAAAACAGTGGACTGAGACATCTTGAAATATTAATTGTTTGAAAATTTTAATATAAAGTCCTTAAAAATAGATGCTATCTAAAGTCTCCACTACTTTTTTTTTAAATACTGCAAAGAATTATATAAATGAATACATCAAATTTATGAACCATGCTTAAGGTATTTAGTAATATAGCAGTCAATCCTAGATAATTATGAAAATGAAATTAAAAAAAAAGAAAAGACAATGAAACCAGTTATCTGAAATGTGAGCCTTGAGGTCTTTTAAATATATTGGTCAAATTGTATTAGGGAACAGTCTGGCATAGCTCAGCATATAAGAAAATATGTATTGAACTACTGCTATTACTGGTACTATCCAGATACTTTGAATAAAGTTCAAGAGAAATTAACTGACTTGAGAAGTTTGATTATAAATAATTGTATTATTTACTATATTAAGTACTAGCACACAATATATATGATGCCTTTTGGAAATTAAATAAAAATTTTGTGAAGACAAAAATTAAACTCAATCCATTCTTCATAACATATACAAATTAGCACAAAAGGGATCAGACTTAAATATAAAGCATAAACTTATGAAACGTGTAGGATGAAATACACAAGAATATATTTGGAACCGTGACTAAGGCACAGACATCCAATAATAAGAAAGCAAACAAGCCAATAAAAAAGAGCTCAAAATATTTGAAGTAAACTACAACAAAGTAGAATTATGGATAAAAAATAAGCACATCAAAAAATGCTGGACATCATTAGGCATTTGAGAAATGTCAATTAATACCAAAATGAAATTCTACTACATATCTATCTACAGGAATGATAAAATTGAGGCAAACAAATAAATGTACAAAAGTGATCATACCAAGAACTGGTAAAAATGGGGAATGCAACTGGAAATCCTATACATTGTTGAAAGAACTGTAAATTTATATAATCATTCTGGAAAATAGTCTAGTCATTTCTTATAAATTTAAATATATCCTAACCATATGAACTACAGATCTCTCACAAGTATTTACTCCAGAGAAATAAAAACTCATGTTTGCATACGGTCTTTATGCAAAGGTTTAGCATAGCCATATTCATAACCAGTGAAAAGTATAAACAACCCAAATGCCCCTAAATCAGGAAATAGAAATATTTGTCTATCTAATGAAAGTAATAAAAAGGAACAAACTACAGATACATGCAAAAAGAATGAGTCAAACACATTATGCTAAGAGAAAAGTAGAGAAATTCAAAAGCCTATGCAAATATTCCCCATAACATATTAGCAATCATATCCAGCAATGTTTAAAAATAACTATATTCTGTGACTAACTGGGATATATTCCAGATATGCAAGGCTGGTTCCTCATTTGAAAATTTATCAATGTAATATATCAAATCAATAAGCTAAGAAGAAAATCATGCCAATGGATACAGAAAAAGCATTTTAAAAATCAACACCCATTTATGATGAGTACTCTCACAGAAACTTGGAATAGAGGGGGGTCTTTCTCAACTTGTTACAGAACATCTACAGCAAATCTATAATAAATATCATGCAGTAAGAGATTAACAATAACTAATAAAATAGCACAATTATAATAATATACCATAATAGAATTGATCATCGATTTTTTTTAGCGACTTCAGCATATGAATTTTTCATCTTTTTTATTAAGTTGAGAACTTTCACTGATTCACTGAAAGGAAGCACTGTACACCTTCTCTTTGGCGTATCTGAACTGCCAGCATCACTACTTTTATGCTTTTGGGCCATTGCTAAGGAGAATACTGGACTATAAGCACTGCAGTACTGCAGCAATTCATCTGATAACCGAGATGACTACTAAGTGACTTACAAGTAAGTAGTCTATATATTGTGGATATGCTGGAAAAGGGTGATTCAAGTCCGGGGGGGACAGAGGGAGACTGTGTCAGACTTTATCACCCTACTCAGAATGGCACAAAATTTAAAACTCATAAACTATTTATTTCTAGAATTTTATATTAAATATTTTCACACCCAGGTTGACTGAGGATAACTGAAACCACAGAAAGTGTGAATCTATGGAATGGGAGCAGGGCGACTCTATGGGCAAAAATATAAATACATAAATTAGTAGAACAAAATAGAGAACTCAGAGATAGACCTGTACAAATGAATATGCCTAAATATTTTTGGACAAAGATAGAAAAGCAATTCAATTGAGGAGGTTAACTTTTTCAAAAAAATTGTGCTGAAGTAATTGGGACCTTCACAGGCAAAAATAAAACAAACAAAACAGAACTTTAATCTATGACATATACCTCGCACACTTTGTATAAAAAATAACTGGAGATTCATATTGGACTTAAATGAAGAACTATAAAACAGCTATATAAAATGAGGGTAAATATTTGGGAACCAGGCCTAGATGAATAGTTCTTTGATTTGAAATCAAAAGTACAATTGAAAAAATTAAAAATTGATAAATTGGACCTCATCAAATGAAAAACTGTTGCTATGCTAAAAGTTAAAAGAAAAAAAAAAGAATGAATGAAAGTTACAGATCAGGGAAAAATATTCATAAACAACATATCTGACAAATGACTTGCATCTAAAATATATAAAGAACTCTCAAAATTCAATAGTAAAAGAATAATAATACATTGAAAAAATGTGAAAATACATGCACAGATATTTAAATGGAAAGGATATAGGGATGGAAAATAATCCTATGAAATGATATTCAATATAATTAATCATAAAGGAAATGTAAGTTAAAACCACAATGAGGTATTGCACAACTAAAATGACTAAAATTAAAAATAGTGAAAACAACAAATGCTGGCAAGAATGCAGAGAAAGAAAAAAAGAAAGTAGACCAGATCCAAAGCTAGAAGAAGGAAGAAAATACTTAATATTAGATTGGAAATAAAACAAATAAACCAGAAAAATAATAGAATCAAGAAAACAGAAGTGGTTTATTTTTAAAGACTTATTTATTTTAGAGAGAAAAAGAAAACAAGGCGGGGTGGAGGAGCAGAGGCAGAAGAGTGAGAATCTCAAGCAGACTCCTCGCTGAACGGAAGCCAAATAAGGGGCTGAATTTCACAGCTCTGAGATCATGACCTGAACTGAAACCAAGAATCAGATGCTTAACTTGAGCTATCTAGGCACTGCTCTCTCTCTTTTTTTAAAGATTTGTTTATTTATGGAAGGTTTTTTTTTTAAGATAATAAAATTGAAAAGTTTAATCAACTGACCATGAGCATAAGAGAAAGATTCAAATTACAAATAAATGGAAGTGGAGGGAAAAATACTACAAACTTTACAGAAATAAAAATAATTAAAGGAGAAAACTATGAATAAGTGCATCAATAAATTAGATGAACTAGATGAAATGGACAAGTTTTTAGAAACATCCAAACCATCAAACTGACTCAAAAATATAAAGAAGTGGTAATAATGCAACAAGAGAATAATGATCAAACACTGAGCACAGAAAAGCCCAGCACCAAATAGCTTATCTGGTGAATTCCACCAAATATTTGAAGAGTTAAAACCCATCTTTTTCAAATCCTTCTGAGAAATAGAAGAGGAAGAGACGTTTTTAATTTTTTCTGTGAGGCAAACATCACTCTGATAGCAAAACTAGACAAAGAATTTACAAGTAAACAACAGACATATATCCCATATGAATAGAGATGTAAAAATCTTCCATAAATTAGGTATCCAACGGCATATTAGAAGGATTATATTCTATGAATATTTAACATCAATCTTAAAAAATTCTTCCAAGAACTAGAAGAGAAAGGAACATTTCTCAATTCATCTATGAGGCTAGTATTACACCGTTATGAAGCCGGACAAAGATGCCATGGAGAAGAAAACTAAAGGTTAATATCTCTTAAGAATATAGATGCAGGGCAGCCCTGGTGGCTCAGCGGTTTAACTCTGCCTTCAGCTCAGGGCGTGATCCTGGAGACCCGGGATCGAATCCCACATCAGGCTCCCTGCATGGAACCTGCTTCTCCCTCTGCCTGTGTCTCTGCTTCTCTCTCTTGTGTCTCTCATGAATAAATACATAAAATCTTTAAAAAATATATAAATGCAAAAGTCTTCAAAAATATACTAGTAAAACAAATCCAGTGGTATATTAAACGATTTGTAGACTGTGGAGTTGATCTCAGGAACACGAATTGACTCAACATAAAATCATTATTCAATGTAACAACACCATATTAATAGAACAAGGATGTAGGATCATCATAGTAGATATAGAAAAAGCATTTGACAAAATCAATGCCTTTTTCATGACAAAACAATAAAAAATGTAGGAATAGATGAGATTTCCTTCAAATAAATAAGGAGCAACTACAGAAAACTCACTGCTAACATAACATAACAGTGAAAGATTAAATGCTTTCTATTGACATCTGAGACAAGACAAGGGTCTTCACTCTTATCGCTTCTATTTATATTATACCACAGATGCTAGAGGGCAATTAGGGAAGGAAATGAAATAAAACACATCCAGATTAGAAGGGGAGGAGAAAACTATCTCCATTTGCATATGACCTGATATGTTGTGTAAAAAATCCCAAGGAATCCAAAATACCTATTAGAGCTAATAAATAATTTCAGTGAGTTTATGGGATACACAATCAATATACAAAAATCAATCTCATTTCTGCCTACTAGGAATAAATAACCAAACATGAAAATAGGAGAAAAAAAAAAGTCCATTTACACTAGCATAACTCAGTCTAAATCCTTAGGAATAAATTTATCAAAAGAAGCACAAGACTGGTACACTGAAAATTACAAAACATTATTTAATGATATTAAAGATGACCTGAATAAATGGAAAGGCATTTCGAGTTCTCGGATAAGCACTAGTCCATACATGATCTGCAGATTTGGTGCAATCAAAATTCCAGCTGGCTTTTTGTAGAGTTTATAAACTGATCCTAACATTAATATGCAGGGGGTGCCTGGGTGGCTCAGTTGGTTAAGCGTCTGCCTTAGCTCAGGTCATGATCTCAGGGTCCTGGGATCTAGCACAGCATTGCAGTCCCTGCTCAGTGGAGAGACTGCTTGTCCCTCTCCCTCTGCTCCTACCTCCCACCCACCCATACTCTCTTTCAATGAATAAAATCATTTTAAAAAATTAATATGCAAATCCAAGGAAACTCTAATAATCAAACAGTCATGATAACAGAGTAGGAAAACTCACTCTTTTTGATTACAAAAATTACTATGAAGCTAACAGATTCAGGCCTGGGTTCCCAGCCTACTGTCCTGCCCTACAAATTTCAGACTCACAACTGCCAGCCATTTTCACTCTTGCCTGAGTTTCCAGTTGGCTGTTCTGCTAGGTAGATTTCAAACTCACCAGACTCTACAATTGCATGAGCAGGAAGGAAACTGGATGAGATATTTATGTTTCAGTCTTGAAGCAGAATCCTTCTTTTCAGGGAAACCTCAATTTCTTCTCATAAGACCTTCAAGTGATTGGGTGAGTCCCATTTACATTATTAAGGGTAATTTTTTTTTTCTTAAAATTAACTCATTGCAGATATTATTTACAAAATACTTTCAGCACAACTAAACCATCATTTGACCAAACCGACCACCATATTCTATACAACTTTACATTTTAAGTATATGTTTGTACATTTATACTTTGATAAAAATGTGTGTTTACCAAATTGTTACACCCATGGGGGAAAAAAAATCTTTAAGGACCATTGTGTTTTACCATTAACACAAATGCATTATTTTTTTTTCTTTTTTAACCTTTGAAAACTTTCTGATGTTCGAATATAATTTGGTTGTTCCAAAGTTTACAAGATGAAAGATGAAATAATGTAGGAAGAAGGAAAGATCAAGAGAGGTAGTAACATTTTAACCAAGTGTGACTACTTCTATTTTAAAGCAGTTTGTAAAAAACATTAATAAAGGAACAGAAATGAATGGAAGATAGACTGAAAAAAATGCATGTTGCTAAAATGTAAAAAAGCAATTGATGATAAAAATATATTAATCTGAAGAAATAATTAAAAGGAATATCTTGAAGTCATAACAAAAACAAAGATACTTATAATCAAACTACTTCCTATTGTTAAAATTATTTGAATATTCTTATATTCCTTTAAACAATGATTAATTCTTGTTTCTCTCTAAAATACTATACATAAAGCTGCCCTGCATATAAGTAATCTAAAACTATTGTTTCTATTAAGTATATTGACTTCATATTTTCTCATTTGTATGCAAATATTATATTTATTGTTTGCTTTCTGAGAAATAATAATTTTCCATTTGTTAATTATGCCTCTAAAATAGAAAAATCTTAGAGCTGAAACAGGGCAATAATTTGAAGCTAAAATAAAATTATAAACTCCAAGAAGCATAATTTAAAAGTTAGATTAATGAGTTCACCTGCAAGGCCTTTTATTAATAACTAAAGAGACCAAGAAAAAAAATCCCACATGATTTAATTATGATTCAAATTTTTCTACATACAAAGTGTGGCTATTCTTATATATGAGATCAAAATATATTTAAAAGTGTTCAGTCCACATTCTGTAACGTAAATGGAACAAAAATAAGAAACTAGTTGTTCGATTAAAACAAAACAAGCTAATACAGCCTCAATTTCTAATGAAAATCATTTATTAATCATAGCTCATCTAACTGAATTAGTTGAATTAGTTTGTGGTAACCCACACTGAACTACTTTTTCTGTTCAAATACTCAAGCAGTCCTCATTATCTTACTTTAAATGTAGTGGAGTAGGGAGCTAACATGGAAACAAAGTCAGCGATTTTTTTAATGTGTAGTCGTGACATACCAAATTGATGAGTAATCTTAAATTTTCCATTCCTAATTACCTTACACCACGTAATGCCTGTAAGCTTGAGGTTTTGAAAACTTAGTAACAGTGAGGAAGTCACTTCTATCCTTTGGGTTCAATGCCTATAGTAGTTAAAGAAACCATTGAGTTTGATTAACAATTTCTCAAATATGTAAACCACATCTTCTTTATCCATTCATCTTTCGTTGGACACCGAGGCTCCCCTGTGGAGATATTCAATTTGACTTTACATGGAACATGGATGAAATTTAAAAATATAAAAATTAAAAAATTGTTACATCTATAGTTTAAAGTGAAGTGGAAAACTCAAGTTACTTTTTAACATTCAATTGAAAACTGAAAAAAAAAATCAGTTAGCTACATAACTGATCTCATAACTGGCTAATAGAGTGAGAAATCACACAACAGTAAAAAAAAAAAAAAAAAAAAAAAAAAGTTTCACTTAATACTTTAGCAGAATAGAGGCTAAAGTTTGCAACCTATGGTAACCAGAAGTGTGCTAATAAGTAAGGGCATGTCCCGGAGGAATTTTGTTAAAGGTAAGGTTCTATATACTTGTAAAAAATAGTGTGTTTTCTTTTTAATGTAATTTAAAAATGCTACATCTAACACAGTATTATAAGAGTGACTTTGGATTC